>NW_026688317.1:0-92117 GCF_030445035.2 Dasypus novemcinctus | reverse complement strand
GACTCATATGACAGTAAATTTGAGGCAGAGTAGAGGATCCGTGAGCTTGAAGAAACAGCCTCTGAAAATGAACATAGGAAAGAAAAGATGAAGAATGGAAAAAATTGAAAAAGTTCTCAGGGAACTAAATGAGAGCAAAAGGCATGCAAACACATGTGTCCCAGAAGGAGAAGGGAAAAGTGGCAGAAGGAATATTTGAAGAAATAATGGTAAAAATTTCCCAGCCCTATCGAAGGACATAGATATCCATGTCCAAGAAGCACAACATACTCCCATATGAAAAATTCCAAATAGCCCAACTCCGAGACATACTCATCAGAATGTCAAATTTCAGAGACAAAGTGAGAATTCTGAGAAGAGCAAAAGAAAAGCAATGCATAACATATAAGGATGTCCAATAAGATTAAGTGCTGCTTTCTTACCAGAAAGCATGGAGTCAAGAAGATGGTGGTCTGATATATTTCAGATACTGCAAGAGAAAAACTTCCAGCCAGCAATATTACATCCAAGACTATCTTTCAAAAATGAGGGCTAAATTAAAATATTCACAGATGTACAGAAATAGAATTTCTAAGCAAGAAACCAGGATTTCAGGAAATATTAGAGGGTGTGCTACAGCCTGAAAAGACAGGAGAGAGAGGCCTGGAAGAGAGCCTAGAAATGAAGATTACATCAATAAAAGTAACTAAAAGTGTCACAAGAGTAGTGAAAATAAAATATGATAGGTCAAACTCAAATAGGAATAAACTTAACCATTGATGTAAAGCACTTGTATTCAGAAAACTGCAACTCAATGTTAAAACAAATCGTAAAAGCCCTAAATAACTGGAAGAACATTCCATGGTCATGAATTGGAAGACTAAATATCAGGAAGATGTCAAATCTACTCAAATTGATATACAGATTTAATGCAATCTTGATAAAAATTTCACCAGCACTAAAGGAAAAACTGAAAACAGGATCATAAAATTTATTTGGAAGGGTACGGAGTTCTGAATAGCCAGAAACATCATAAAAAGGAAAAGTGAACCCTCATCTCCAGACTTTAAACCATATTACCTAGCTATAGTGGTGAAAACAGAATGCTACTGGCCTAATGACAGACACAATAGACCAATGGAACCAAACTGATGGTTCAGAAACAGACCCTTACAGGGATGGTCAAGTGATGTTTGACTAGCCTGTCTAACTCACACAGCTGGGACAGAACAATCCACACAACAAATGGTGCTGAAAGAATTGGATAGCCATAGCAGAAAGAAGGAACTAGGACCCCTGTCTCATACCTTATCCAAAAATTAACTCAAAATGAATCAATATACCTAAACCTAAAAGCAAGAATCATAAAACTTCTAGAAGAAATTATTGGAAAATGTCAAGACCAGGTGGCAGGTGTTGGATTCTTAAAGGAGCTAAGAGGAGGACTGAGTGGACTACCGATGTTTGAGGTATGTGGAAGTTTTAAATAGCTTTACTGTAAAAGTGTGGAAATGTATAGAGTGGATGGTAACACACAGTGAGTAACAGCTAGTTTATAAATGGGAATGTGACTGAAAATGGTAGTCTAGTTATGTAAAAAAAAAGGCCTAGCCTGGCCAGTGGAAGTAGAAAGAAAAGAGCAAAAGGTCAAAGAAGAGGAAGAGGCGACCTCCTACACGCCCCCCGGGGGGCTCGGGGGAATCTCAAGGACAGGGGAAGGAGGCCCCGGCAGCCAAGTCCCTCCTCGCCAAGAAAGAAGCCAAACCCGCGGGCCAGCCGCCAAAGCCGGCGCCCCAGGCACTCGCACTCGCTAGCGGGAGCCGCGGCGGGAACGCAAACCTGGAAGCCTGCGAGGACCTCTACGCAGCGCGGCCTACCCCGGGCATCGCGTCTAGGAGAGCACCGGCGACCCCGGGCCCCCCACGCCGTGAGGTCCAGAGCCCGCGCCGTGAGGGAGGCGGGGAGGCGGGCGGGACCCCCACTTCCGGTGCGCCGTGATTGGCCCCAGCTCCAGGCGAGCTTTCCTATTGGCCACCGCGCTCACCGTCTTATTGGTCGGGGCGCCGAGGTGGCGCGCTTTACCGTTAGTGCAGGCTCCAGGCCTGCGGGCGCGCGTTCACGGCGTCCCGGGTGGGCCGAGCTCGGGTGAGGGTCCCTCGCGGACGAGTACTCGGAGCAAGTGGGACCCCCGACGGCGTTCCCCGTCCTGCGCCGCCCGCCCGCCCGGCCCGTGCCGGCCGTCCGGGGCCGGGCGAGTAGTCGCCCCCGCCCTGCCCCCCTGCGGGTGCCGCCTCGTCCCTCCCGCGGCCGAGCTGCCCGCTGTGGAGACCGCGCGCGTGTCGGGCTCCCGGAGGCCGGGCCAGGGCGGGGGCGGAGCAGGGCCGAGCCCGCGGGCCGCTCAGGGCCGCGCTCTGGGAGGCTCGCCGGGGCCAGTCCCGCTGCCCGCGTCTCCTTTCCCGTGGCCTGCGGTGCGTGGGGCCTCCTGACACACGCGGGGGTCCCAGCCCCTACTCGATCCCCTGGTTGTGGGGATTATCCCCTCAGGCGCCTGCAGTAACCGGGCCTCCCGCAGGAGAGGCAGATGGCTAGTTAGGACAGGGAGCGTGGCGTGTCCCTCACTGCACTGAACAGAGCCGAGGACGCCCGGAATGCGTCGTGAATTCAGATTATTCCTTATAATTTATCTATTCATTCGTTTAACTGACTCTGCTGCTGCAGTCCATATGGATATTCTGTGATTTCCTTTTTAAATGTGTTGCTTAACTCGACTCTTTTACCTTTTGATTTCTTTGTAGCTTAATTCGTCCTTAGTTGTAATTTTACGCTTCAGAGAAGCATAAAGTTCTGTTGTTGATTCCTCAACAGCGAAGATTTTAGTTTAGGATTGTCCTTAAGTCTTTTCTTACAAATTGAGACTTTTCCAGGTTAGATAGTGAACGGCTATGGAAAAAAAATCTACACGTCGTTTTGCAATCTCTAAGGGGAAAACATAAATGAATTAATAAATGGTTTGAGTGAATTGGATATGTTTTCACATATTTTATGTGAATATGTGTATATTTGGTGTGAAATTAACTGTATTGCTCAATTAACTTTCTCTAGTACTAGCGTCACATAGGGACCAATAATCTTATAATTTTACTGGAATTTTTACTTTTACCTGTTTTTAATATTTTTGAAAAAGAGCAAACAAAAAGATACCTGAGATTTAGTGGGCACTACAATGTCTCAAGCATGTTTTCAAGTGCTTTACATGAATTATATAATTTATCAAGTAATTAGTATTCCCGTTTTAAGGATGAAGGAGCGGAGGCACAGATAGTTAAGTAGCTTACCCAAAGGTTCAGTTGTAAATAGCAGTGCGTGAATTCAAACCCAAGTGGTCTGACCCTAGGATCTGGGAAGATTCAGTTTCTTAAGGCCAGAGACTACTTGTATTTTATGTCCAGCTTCTGCAAAAGTTCCTCTGTGACGGAATATAGGACCCAACTCAATTCTATGCTCTCCTTTGATCCTTTTTAGCCCTCTGGATTATACTGTTTGAGGCAACATAGGCTCCAGCAGCAGGCAGGAACTTCTTTATAGCGTAAGATGACATGCAAGTCACTGAGCAGCAGCGCGGTTCAGTACTTCCAAAACCAAACTGCCAGTACTACTTTCTCACTTAAACTCCATTTTTCAAGCTCATCCAGCTCTTCCACATCTTCAGTTCAGAAGGCTAGGCTGTCAACAGCACAGGTGAGTTATGAGGCCAGCTCATAGAAGGAGACTGCCTAGCTGCTTTGTGCTGAGTGCCAGCTGTCTCCAGATGTACTCACAGAGAAGGGAGGATACTGCAGGAGGCACAGGAAGAAACACCATCTGAGGCCATTACTACTAACAAAGGCAAAATCATCATGATGGAACACTAGCCCTGGCCTGGCCCCTTGGGGTTGACCTCCCCGACTCAGTCCACTGCTGTGTAACTAAGACCAGGGTGGCAAGGTCTCTCCAGTAATGGCACATGATCTAAGTGTTAGCTCCTAGCTCTCTGCTTTCTGCTCCTTGGTGGTGCTTTTCAAGGTGAAGTTCCACAAACTCTATAGCATGCAGCACACAATTTGTTGTAACATCCTGTAAGCATGATGCCATCTGGTCAAAAGTTAGCTGTTATGTCAGCATGAAAATAAAATGGATTCCTTGGAGCCAAATTAAGTGGTACTCTTGAGGCATTATAAATAGAGACAATGCAATTTTCTATTTGAAATACTTAAATTGAGGGGAGGATTAAAATGAAGAAACTTGATACATAAGATGTGAAAACACTGGTGATCTCAGTTTGCCATTCCTGATTTCTCCACTCTCTGGGAATGTGGTCATTCTTGATGGCCAGGTTTCCTGGTGTCTGTGGAATAACACTTCTAGTTTCCAACTTTGAAGTGCTCCGTTTACTTCTCTGCCTTCTGCCGTTAGCAGTTCAGATGACTGGTTTTATTGTGGTTTTCTATCTTGCTGAAGATTTGAGAACTCGGTTTTCATTGCTTCCTTTCTTCACCAGAGTATCCCATTTCTTCCTCCCTCCTTGTCCTGCCATTTTAATCCTGGGCACTGGGTTTCTGTTCTCTTTGTTTCTGAATTTGCATCTCCCCTCCCCCCCCCCAGCATACCAACTACCCCCAATTTAACAAAATCCCTATGCTTTGCTTTTATTTCTGTTTTTTTTTTTTTTTTTACTTTCTTCTGAAAAGATGTCCCCACCTAGGCAGCATCCTTTCCCCCTGGCAGCTCACCACAATGTGTAGCACTGTCATCAGGGCCCCGGGTTTATTTTTGTTGTGCAATTGTTCGTAGTTGTTTCTCCCATCTTAGAACCATGCTTAGCATTAGGTTTCCCTGGTTATCTCTCATTTCAAAACTGTTCCCCAGACAAACACTTTGATGGCCCTGTTAGTGGACTTGCAGATGAGAGCTCACGGTCACATTTGGCCCAGGACACAGTGATAGCTGCTTTGTCCCCTTCTGACTTTCCTAAACTGGATGAACGCTTTAGATGGACACTGCAGTGGGGTCCAACTCTGCTTCTCTGGTAAGGCCCAAGGAGAGAGGGAAATGTTAAATTCCCCTGACCTCCTGATGAGCATCGAGGGAGCAAATGCCCTTTGTTTCATTGGACGGCTCATTTGAGCAGGGAGCGCAGGGCCATACCGTTTCACCCTCATCCCTGCCCTGATGCTCACTTCTGTCTACATCTCCTAACCTGGTTAGGAGGAAATGGAAAGGAAATGTAAGAGAGGAAGCTGAGCATATCGCCTTGCTGACATGGTAAGTCAAAAATACGTCTGGCATTAGATCCCTGAAACACTGTCCTTGTTTTGTAGTATACTCTAAGAATCAAAACAGCTCCCATCATCATTGTTGCTTCCACCATGGGCACTGGGGACCCACCAGACACAGCCCCCAAGGTTGTTAAAGTACAGGACAGGATGCTGCCAGCTGATTTCTTTGCTCCCCTGTGATATGGATTATTGGGTAACATTTCCTGGTCTTGCTTTACTGTATTATTACTAGCTTTAACTCTGGTGTCTGAAAGCATCTTTCAGAACCATGAAATACAGTTGCAGGGGTTTTGTCTTTTTGGTTTTACTTTGAATATTTGAATATAAAACAAAATATGGAAATAAGTGGATCTTGTGTGAATGCTCCCCCAATCTTCAGCCCACCTCTGCGGAACTCCTTGAGTAGCAGTCTTAACCAAGGGTGCTCATCAAATTCAACCTTGGGTCACTTCCAAAATATTAAATGATGAACAGTACCTTTTGACTCCTTCTAATGTTGAGTGCCTGAAAGGGTAAGCCTGAATGCTGTTTCTTGGTGAAAAGCTCCTAGGTGACTGCAAGGTTCCTTTGTCTAAGAACCATACCTGTAGTGCAGGAGCCTGGTTTGCAATCCTTGCTGCACATTGAGATCCTTGGGGAGTTTTAGTAAATTCCATTTCCTGGGCCCACCTGCAGTGACTCTGACTGAAGTGTTCTCAGGTAGTGCCCAGAATCAGTTGTTTTGAAAAGCACCCAGGTGAATCTAATGTCCATCCTAGATTAAACTGTGCAGTATTGTTTAAAAATATCAAGATCAAAGATCAGCAGGATAAGTACAGTCAGGTGGGACCCCATGGGGAGGATTCTGGTCCCATATTCCTGGCTTGAGGTCTGTGCCCTTTACCTTCAAGAATCCCCCCCACCTATCAGGATCTAGCAAGGGTGGAATTTGCTCTAATAAACAGTTAATCAGAAATTTGAGTTTCGTGACCCTGACCGAGAACAGTCATGTCTAAGCGTAGGGGAATATTTTATAGCATTTAAATTTGTTTTACTCAAAGCTTAATAATGGGGAATGAGTTATATGAAAATGTTAACTAAAATAAATGGGTTATAAAATACCATTTGTGTGTATGTTAAGATCAGGCTCCATCAAAATGTAACACCAGAATAGCAAAATTTAACAGTCACTATATTTAGGTAGTAGGTTTATTATAATGTTATGTTTATATCCTTTCTTGTGTTTTCCAGTTTTCACGAGTGAACATATTGCTTGAAAATTCCTTAAAAACTTTGTTAAAGACAGACATTTGCAGCCTGCTCACCTTTTGTAGTCAATCCAATCCAAGACCCATCGGTGGTCCCCCCACTTCTTAACCCTTTCTTCATTGGAAAGAACATGGTGATAATTAAACATCCAAGAATTTAAGCTTTTAATTTTAAAATTTCTACCAAGTATAACAACAACTTAGTCTATTTTCTTGCCATGCAGTATAGAAACCATTCTTAATTTACTTTAACACAGAAACATTTGTAGCAACTGATTGTTTATACTGCTGCCACACCTGTATGTTCTAAATCAAAGATCAGGAAATTCTCTCTGCAAAGGGCCAGATGCGAAATGGTTTGGGCTCTGCCTGCCATGTGGTCTCTGTCACCACTATGTAACTACCATTGGTGCTTGAAGGCAACATGAATAGTACATGAATCAATTGACTTGGCAGTGTTACAGTAAAACTTTATTTACACAATAGGTCCAGGGTAGGATTTGTCCCACAGGCTATAGTTTGTAGACCCCTACTCTAACTCAGAAAAGTCTAGAAATTGAGGTACTATGTTTTTTCAAAACCTATCCAATTCTTTAAGACATATGAGATATGAAAATTTTTTAAACAATTCTCAAAAGATATTTGTTTTATTTCAGTTTGTCTTTTGATTTTATGCCGTGAAGTAGAAGGAACATATCTGCATATTTACTATTACTCAAGAGAAAATGTGAACCTATGCATTATTTTTCGTTCCATTGATTTGTGCATAGAATATTGTTTTAGGTATTTTATTTATCTGTTCTTTGTATTTTTTTAAGCTATTTTATTTGTTCTCTATCTGCATTAAACTTTATTTTGCACTAAGAATTTATTTGTGCTCTTTTAGGTCTGGGCAATTCAGAATACACATATTTCTGTAATGGGGGAAAGATGATTGGCAGATGACTTCAAGAGGTCGGAGCCCAGCGTTTCTATGACTTGGATGTGCAGATGACTGTGAGGTGAGAACAGTGTGCCTCATAAACACTTATTTTCTGAATAAATGCTTATTTCCACAGTATGAGAGTTAATGAGTTTTTTTTTTTAATCTCTCGCACTCAAGAAGATGGGCTAGAGCTTGATTCACCTCTTGATCTGCTTTTGTTTTAAGGTGTCTCTCCTTCAGTATCTCCTAGTGGGAAGAACTAGAGAACATGCGTCCATGTAGTTGCCTTTCTTTTGAAGTGTGTATTTGCTACCATTAGCCTTTTCTTTAGGACTTAACAGTGTACCTGAGTGCCCCATCTCCTGTGCACCCCGGGGAAGACCTGGGGAACAGAGCTGCCCTTGCTGAGAGAGGACAGATCAGTCGGTGGTGGTCTCAGAAGCCCTCCTTGGTGCTCCATCCCTCACCATCGCAGCATCCATTTGCTGCCTCAATTTCTGTGTTCATGACTTCTATTTGATCTTGTTTTTACAACTTGGTAAAGTTGTCAAAACTTCACCCTGAGACCTCCGGCTCAGGTCCTCCTCACATGTTTATTCAAAGATCTGACAGGTGCTGCCCTCTGATGCACTTGCCCCTGGCCTTTAATTGTTTTAGCTAGTGACAGCACTCACATCCTCACATTTGTTTTTGTTTTGTTTTCTTACTTGATACATGTATTAAATGAGTTTTCACTCATAAGAGATGTATTTACGAATGACAAATTTGCTATTGTCTTGCATTTCTACATATTACCACTTTACTTTCCTGTTCAGAGATCCTTGTTATGTTTTCACTGAAGTCATACCTATTGTCCACTTCTTCCTTTATTTTCTGCAGCTGGATGCTGTGTATTTTTCCCATGTTCTAATTGTATATATATTTGTGATTGTGACAAAGCTCTGCCACATTTCCAAGCATGTCATCTTTAATTTTGTCCCTTGATATTGTTTATTTTTGCAAGAACCTCATTGACATTCAATGTTTATGAATATTTTCAAGAAGACATCCTTGCTTAACATGCCCCCACATAGTAGGGGTGAAGAGTGTGGACTCAGTTGATCTCCCACTTTCTGACACCTTGGTCAAATGAATATTAAATGTCCTGTGCTTTGTTTTCTCCTCCTGTGATATAGATAAAATAGTACACAGTAGGTAAGGCTTTTGGCCAATTAAATGAATGAATGAACATTATCATCTTAGAACAAGGCCTGCCCTGTAGTGACTATTACAGTTGTGTATTTTGTTACCATCTTACTGTTTCTGAGTTGTGAGAATAGAATTTTAAATATATCTGATTGGACCCATAATTTTATAAACTTCCCTTTCTAAAAACTCCTCAGTGATGGATGTGATGTGTAACCAAATTTAGAACTGTGTACCATGTGCACACCTAATGAGTTCCATGAAATTGTAGCCTGATTCATAATAAAACAGAGGTCTAAAATGTGCCTCTTCTTAAGCCATTTAGCTTTTTGAATTGGAGTTTAATACCTTGTTTGAGTTTTGATTTAAAATGATGAGACCGTCATTTCCAAGATCCCTGTCAGTCTCTCCTTTTCATTGACTCTACTCAGACTTTCTCTGCTTAGGGAATAATTGAGGTGTCTCTTTTTTTTGTAATGTACCCAAATGATTCATTTAACTTTCCTAAAAGATGACTCTTCTCCCTCCCTTGCTTCTCCCTCCTTCAGTGGTGGTCAGCCTCCCTGGAAGTTTTACTAAATAAATTGTTCAGAGCTGACAGAAGTTTCAATTGTTTATTTAGTCAACAGACTTGGAGTGATTACTTAGTGACGCTTTATTCTATAGCAGGGATTCTTAACCATTTTTGTTCCACACACCCCTTTGCCAGTCAGGTGAAAACCACAGAACCCTTCCCAAGTCCACACTATACTGTGCGTTAATTAAAACCATCACAAGTGCACCAACAGCCCCCACAAGAATACTATATTTTTTGGATTTCAATTCAAGCTCACAGACTCTTTGTTAAGAACCCCTAATCTATAGGGAAGAGAAGGTTAGGAAGGTGTCTAAGCAGAAAAAGATGATGCCCTTGGTGTCATGACGACCTTTGAGGTTTAGAGTAGACTTGGATTTTGGTTGAGTTCTGTTAGTCACATCAGCATATAGCATGCCTCTTTAAAAAACATTTTCACTCTTTTTTTGATCTTTATAATTGTATTATAGCATCAAAACTAGTGAACACATATATGCTACCTTTTTAAAAACTTAATTGTTCATGTAGGTATTTTTTGCATCTTGAGTAGTCTTCCTTTTTAAGAAATGGGGAGACTCTGCCATCATCCCACTGGTGTAGATTTATGATAGATAACTTAGGTTTTTAATTTATTTATATAATAATACAGGTTAGAGCTTGTGGTTGCACCATGGATTGATGGACTTTGGGCTGCCCTCAGAAAACATTTTATGTCAAGTAGAGGAAAAGAGGATATGAGTGGAACTCTCACAATGGCATGTAATGCCTCCTTGAGGACGGGCTCTGATGAACCAGAATTATTATACCTTGAGTCACAAATTGAACATCTGAGATTAGGTGATTCATGAAGAAAGGATTCTGAGGTTTTGGAACAAAATACAGCCAACAATAGTTGGTCGAATGCTTTCATTGAAGACTTTGAGTTCTCCCTTACCCATTCAGTGCCCCCACTTTCACAGGTTTCTCTGATAATTCCTGCTTTACCTCCAGAATACTTACAGGTACATCTGCAGGAGTCTGTTACCCAAGTAAGCAGTGTAGTTTTCTGCTTTATACTGTATAATGTTGATTTACCATGGGTGTTAATTTTAATAACAAACAGGGATCAACTATAGCCTGCAGGCCTGTCACCTGATTGTGATATAGTTTTATTGGAACGTTGTGCTAAGCTCATTCACTTACACATTATCCATGCCTGCTTTTGCAGAAAAAATTTACCCCTCTGTGCATTACAAAAGTGTCCTTATTATTATATTACTTTATTTTTGAAGAAGTAATGGTTAAGAGGTCAGCATTTCCATTATTTTAGATAGTTAACCTCTTGGTTTCTGCAACATCTGCCAGGGCTCAGGCTTCCTGGGTTCTTCTCTTCCTGGGATTCATTTCTCTGTGGGATCAGCCCCTCTGTTTTCTCCATAAGACCAGCTGTAGACTATAGGATCTCTAGGCTTTGCCTCTCTCCACAAGGTGAGCTGTATTTGCTCAGCTGTCTCTCTCCAGGCCTTCTGCTGTATCTAAGGAGCTATCTCTATTCTTCTGTGTTCTTCCTGGGCTCCAGCTGAAAATTCCAGCATCAAAATCTCCCACATCCAAATCTCCAACTCTGTTTTTTGGCATGTCTTTTATCTTTGAGTCCCTGCCCACCAAGGGGTAGGGAGTCAACACTCTGATGATGGGGCCCAATCAAAGCCCTAATCATAATTTAATCCTTCCCAGGTACAGAGCAGTTTACAAACATAATCCAGTATGTATTTTTGGATATCATAGCTATATCAAACTGCAACAGAAGATAACAGGTTGAAAAAACACAGGAGTAATGTAAAATAGAAAAGATTGTTTCTATTTTACAAATGCAGAGAATAAATAGTGGAAATATAAACTGTTACAGGTGAGTTGCCCAATATTTTCCAAACATCCTGATGCCGGGTTCGATGATAGAGTCACTCTTCATCCCCCGTTTCCCGTGGATGTTCTGTGGCTGTTTTACCTGGAGTTCCCAGCGTCCAAGGCAGTGGCTTTCACTGGGGTTCAGGGTCAGCATCCCTAGAGCTTGTCCCTGCCCTTCCTGTCCTGGCAAGTGACCTACTTTCTGTCCCTACAGTTTTGCTTTTTTTCAGTATGTCATACAAATGGAATTGTAGCATGCAGTGTTTTGAGTCTGGTTTCTTTCACTGAGCAAAATGCATTTGAGATTAGTCTATGTTCTCAATTGTGTCTGCAGTGTGTTCCTTTTTTATTGATAGGTAATGTTCCATTATATATACTATAGTTTATCTGTTTCCTGATTGAGGGGACATGGGTTGTTTCCAGTTTCTGATGAGTAAGAGTAAAACCGCTATAAACATTCAGGTGCACATTTTTTCCTTTTCATTTTTCTTGGGTAAATGGCTAGGCATGAGATTGCCGAGTTGTACATTCAGTGCATTTTTACTTTTATAAGAAATTCCCAAGCTGTTTTCCAAAGTGGCTCTACCATGTTACATTTCCCCCAACAATGTGTAAGAGTTTCAGTTGCTCTATGTACTTGTCAGTAGAGGCATTGCCAGGATTTTTAACTTTAGCTGGTTTTAATTTGTAATTTTCTTATTCTTATTATTGGTTTTGTTTACATTTCCAGTTAATGACAAATGATGTTGAACATCTTTTCATGTTTTGGATTGCCATCCATGTTTCCTTTAGTGAAATAACTGTTCAGATCTCTTGACCATTTTGTGTTGTGTTGTTTGCTTGTTAAGTTGTAAGAGTTCTTTATATATTCGGGATATTGGCCTTTAGTCAGATACATGTTGGGTAAATATTTTCACCTAGTCTGTGGCTGGTCTTTCCATTCTCTTAACAGTTTCTTTAGCAGAGCAGAAGTTTTAAATTTTTAATCCAGTTTATCAGCATTTTTCTTTTATAGTCCATTTATTGTTGTATCTAAGAAATCTTTGCCTAAGCAAAGGTCACAAAGATTTTCTACTTTGTTTTCCCCGGGAGTTTGATTGTTTTAGGTTTTCCATTTGTATCTTGATTCAGTCTTAGGTAATTATTGTGTAAGGTGTGAGTATCATTAAGGCTTTATATTTTTTGCATATGTATATTCAGTATCATTTGTGGTAAAGATTGTCTTTTTTCTGTTGAATTAACTTTGCAGCTTTGTGAAAAATCAGTCACATACATTGGCTTATTGCTGATCTCTCTGTTCTGTTCCATTGGAGACTATTCTTTTGTGTTTCTGTTTCCAGCTGCTAAAACAAATGCCATGCAGTGGGTTGGCTTAACAGCAGGATTTCATTGGCTCACAGTTTCTGTGGCTGGAAGCTTGGCTTCCTCCCAAGGTTTGCTCTTTAAGCTGGCTAGCAGCCTGGGGGCTCCTTGGCTTTTTCTTTCCTATGGCAGTGCTCATGGGGGCATCTTGTCCTTTTTCGTCTGGGTTTGGTCAACTTGCAGCTTCTTCCGTGGCTTCTTTCTCCTCCTGACTTTCCCTCTGCTTAGAAAGGACCCTAGTTAATCCTGCTTGGAGCCCAGCCTGATGGAGTTAGGACCCTGCTTACCTGAAGAACTGTGAAAGAGACCACTCACTAAGGGTCCACACACCAGCATGCCGACCAAGGCCAGAAACATGTCCCATTGGGATCCAGAATTCACTCCACCATACTTTGTCAAAAGCGTACTGCCTTGTTCATTCTGAAAAATGAGGCTTGCAATCAGGTAATTTGAGTGTTCCAGCTTTATTCTTCATTTTCAAAATTGCTTTGGCATTCTATTTACTTAATTTTAATGGATATTTCTCTAGAGTATGTTTCCTTGTATTTTAAGCAGAAATGGACAAAGATTTTTTTTTTTAAGTAACTATCATCATAAGTGGTATTATTCTGAGTTGGCTTATGCCCTCTTGAAGCATTTTGGACTTTTTCCTTTTGAAATCTCAGACTACTATTCCTTTTTTTACCTCTCTTTTTAGCTATAGTGTCTTTGTATTTTTTTTAATGTTTTTATTTTGCCCGTACTAGGTATAGTTGTCAGTGCATACGCTTGAATGAACATTCACAGACACATCTCCAAAAAAAGACTTAAGACCCCGCTTAAAAAAGTATTATTTTTACTGGAGAAGTTGTGAGCCTAGCAGCTGTAATGTCTTGCAGTAGTCCCTGTGTGCCTCTAGCAGTACCTCCTTTCTAATTTACTCTCTCTGTTGAAGTGTTATCTAGAATAACCAGCTGGTCCTAGGCTAATTCCCTGCAGCTGTAGGTGTGAGCTGCAGTACTGTGGGATGGCATGGGCTCCTGGGCCACCTGCTGGCTCAGCTTGCTTGTGCCCTTGGGACCTAGTTTGGCTCAAAACTGAACCAGCTGGCTCCAGGTCCCAAAGGGATTGCTGCTGAGTTTGTACACCCTGGCTTGGCAGTTCCCATAGCTTTTGATGGGCAGTCCTGGCCTTGTGATCCCACTGTGGGATCACAGGTGCTGTGTCTTTCCCAGGGCCCTGTTGTACCTGTCAGGAGTGGCTTTCAAAAGGATGTAATTCTCTGCTGCAGTTAGCATGGCCCTGCTCCAGAACACTGGGGCCTGTGCTGAGATCCCCACTTGGGGCTCACCTGCATGGCACCTCTGCCCCATCACTGATCTCTAATAGCATGCAGTTTTCTCTACTGTGTGGTACAGGGCAGCAGCAGGACCTTTTAGGGCACTGTCACCTGGGCCTGCTCCACTCAAGCAGCCTTTCTGCTCCCAGGTGTGGAACGGGCTGCCCCAGAGCCTGAAGAGGCCCTCCAGACTTGTTTCTGCGTGGAGTGAGATCCAAGATGCAGTACTATGTTGTTGACTTGGGATGGGATGTCCTGCCTACCAGACTACTGGACTTAGGCCCTAAAGGTAGCATGGACGTGGCGGTCGCTCAGTCTGCCTCACTGAGGTTGACTTCCCACCTCCTGGGTGCTGGCCTGTGAGCTGCTGCTTGCTCACTGTCTGATTAGCATAATGTCATTGATGTAGTGAGCTAGGACACTGTTCTGCTGAATGTCCAGATGCTCTGGATTTATTTAGCCTATCTTATGTAAGAGCAGGAAAGTGCACTATCATAGTCCTGGGGCAGAATTGTAAATGTATGCCCTTGTCTGTTCCAAGTGAATGTGAACTGAATCTCATCCTCTTCCATTGTAGGGATGGTAGAAAGGGTGCATTGGGTAAATCAGTGGCTACATCCCATGGACCTGAGGCCAAGTCAGTCTGCCTTAGAAAGAAATCATATCTGGCATGGAGGCCACCATTGGAACTACTACTTGAGTTTGCAGTAGCTCATTCCCCAGAATCCATCTGGTATTCATAGAGACCAGATCAGCAAATTAAATGGAGATGTGGTGGAGACGCTCCCCTGTAACCTTTAGGTTTTTGACGATTATGTTGTTTTCTACCATTTTTCCCAGAATGTTACATATATGCTTTTTAAAAAACATTTTCTATCTTGGTGGGAGTAAGAGTGGTGTGAAATTCAGAGTCTTCCTCTTGGACTTCTCCACCAGGATCACTCTACCCACAGGTCAGGAGTTCAGTGATGGCTGGTACCAATGCCCAGGTGTGATGATTCTGATTATACATTCGAATGCTCAGGAAATGACCACTGTGGGGTCTTGGCTTCTGTGAACCTACTGGATTGGACTGGGACAGAACTGACCTTGCTGCCTGGCCCCAACTGTTCTTACTCTGGTCAGTGGGCCACGGGGACCCTCTTGATCCCCGGGTATCAGCATCAGCACGGTCCTTCTCTTAACACTCTTGAAGCATTTGGTAGCTCCATTTTCCCTCTGAAGGGACTGGGAATCCTTACTGAATGCAGAGTCCTTCCCTTGGGACTGCTCTCTCCTTCACTCACTGAACTCTAGGACTGGAAGCTGGACAAGGACTGGGATCTTAGACAGGCAGCTGCCCTCAGTTTCTGGTCATCCACCCTTGATTTGTCTTCATTTTAAGTATTGGTCCAGTGCCCTTGTAGGCTACTCATTTGTTTTTGGCCCTAGAGCCTCTTAGTCCTCTTGGCCATCTCCATTAATTCTAAGGGTCAGGCCACTCCAGCCCTCCCACTTACTGAGGTAATTGTGCAACCTGGTATGGCTGGCTATGTACTGTCACCTGGACTGTGGGGTCCCCCACTGAACCCCTCAGACCCATGCTGCTGTCTCCAGCTTGGTCTTGGTGGCCTTGATAACTGCCCTCTGGCGCTGTCATGGAGCATCTCCATTTGCATCCTTTTGGCTTAAGGGGTGAAAGGACTCAAGATGTTCAGCTGCAGGCGCCTCTCCCATGTGTCAGGGTCCCCTTCTCTCCCATGTAAGGCTGGTTTTAGCTTTCTCTCCCCTCAGGCTTCAGGAGATGAGTATCCCATCCTCTGGTGTTCAGCTCCAATCTCCAACTCTAGCTTCTTTCTTGGACCTCTCTGGCACAGTTTTCACAGCCTGGGTTCCGGAAGTCAGGCTATGAGGTGCATCTTAGGGCATCCCTGAGGAATGGAGGGGTGGTGGCACTGTCCGCAGTGAGTTGCTGAGCTGTGAGTTGCTGAGCTGTGACACAGGCTCAGCAAAGTCTCTGCCATGCCCACAGGGTCTCTGGAGCTATGTGGACCTTCAGAGGCACAGAGGCGCTGTGCCTTTATGGTCATGGATCCTTGCTTGGACATGGGCTGCCTCTGAGCAGAGGCATGAGCTGAGGTGCTGAAAGCTCTCGGGTGCCTGGTGCCAAGGACCATGTCTGGGCAGCACCCCTGCCTTTGCTGGAGCCTGAAGGCAGGTGGGTGTTGCCTCAAGGTCCACACCACATTCTATTCTCTGCTCTGACCCCTCTCCCAGCTTCCCACTTAACACTTAGCAAAGTTAATTGACTAGCAGCTCTTAATCTGTAGTTTTCTAGTTTAAAACTTGAACAACTAGTTAGGAAAGGGGTGGGGTTCTAGTACAGAATTGGATTTCTTTGTGGTTACCTGAAACCTGTGTTGTCCAATATGGGAGCTACGAGTCACATGGAGTAGTTACATTTAAGAGGAAGAAAACTAGATAAAATATAAGCATTCCGTTTCCATGACCACCTGTCCAGACACGTTCTAGCCATTTTAAAACATCTGTCCTCTACTATAGGACACCTTTCCTGAAACACTGACATGAATACCATTTCCTTCTACATAGTTAATTAGAAGACTACTAGCCTTTTCAGGAAAATGCTAGCTTCTGGTGTTCTCAGTATGTATTTCAGAAATTCCAATGTCTACTAGATAAATACTTAGAAATACACATAAGCTTCTTTATGAATGAGTAAGAGTAAGTTTTTGAAAAATAACATCTGTAGTCATTTATCCTAGAGGACAATGCTTAATTGGCCAGGGCATTTTATAAGATCCCATAGGTAAGCCACTTAGTGTAGCACTGGTATAATTGAAAATTGTATTGAGTTATGTGTCACCACATTTGGCTTTCAAGGGGGAAAGCCAAGCATCTGTGACTTCGGTAAATTCGGTTTTTCAAGTTCCAATTTCAAAGGCAGTTCATCTCACTACAGATGATGCCATAAAATCCACTCTGCTGTTAGAATTGGACATTTCTGTAAGTTACAGGTGATTTCTCAGCACAGTTGAATTTTTCAGACAGTTCTCTTAAGAAAGAGGCAGGCAGGGTATGCTCTTACACAGGCTGAAGGACGAGGTCTCTGAGCACATCTGGCCTTGTGGTCCTTGACCATCAGCTTGTCTTCCCCTCCCTCATGCCTGTTTCCCTTCCACGATGTGCAGAGGCACAGGTGAGAGGTGACCCTTGATTTAATAGTTGAACAGTGCTGCAGCCTTCCTCATTAAACCCTGAAAGAACAAAGGGATCAGAACAAACCTTTACATATAAGAGGCCCAGAAAAGACCTTTATCATATAAGGTTGGGCAGCTTGTTAGAAATAGAGCTGACTCTAGACAGTCATGTCAAGGTTAATTTCTCAGGCTGTGGTTCTCAGATTCCTTTGAGATCAGGGAAGAAATTATGACCTTCTCCCCAGAAAAATGTTAGGATATTATAGAAACCCTTTTGCAAATACTTTTGGGGGCTCACGTACTACCCCTGTGAACTCCATCCATCCCTTCCTCCCACACACCCCCACCGATGTGTGTGATCCTGAAACTTCAGTGCTTAAGTGCATCTTCAGTCATTTAGTTCAGGCCATTTTTTGATGTAGGTCCTCAGAGGTCAAAGGGTTGTGCTTTTCAGAGGAGTAAGAGCACATCAAGTCTCTCTATGTGGATTTAGCTCAACTTCCTAATAGTAAAGGAAATGTGAGAGGTGTCACAGCTCGGTATTTTTGTTTGCATTCTAGTGAGTAGTTCCATGTTTGTTTCCACCTTTTGAATAAGCCATATTATCATATCTTTATACTATAAAAACCATGGCATTTTATATTCTGTGCTGACGTTTGTCAGTTTTGACACAAAGGGGCCTGGGGTGACCACCTGCTGAGTCTGCCTCCTTCCTGGGTCCCTGGGCCCTGAACACTGGAGCGGCTCCTTCTCCAGCCCCCATTTGCTGCAAGTGCAGCATTTTATGCTTGTGAAGGAAAAATAGTGTCCATTCCTCTTCCCCATTAAAGGGAAGAAGCAAAGTAAAGAAAATGAAATTGAGAGCCATGCTGATGCCCTTAATTCAGTCTTTTGCTCGTATTTTGTATGTTTGGGCTTATAGGAACAGGATTTTACATGGATTCAAACTGGTGCTTGCCGATGTACATTATTCTGTGGGAAATGAAGGTCTTAATTTCCATTCTCTCCAATACACAATTTTATAAAGCAAAACACTAGATACCTCTCGAATTTCTCTTTAAAAATAGCTCCTAATAAAAATATGTTCATTTGGTTAGTTGTGATTATTTGTTCATTGTTATTGTGGGTAGAATTATTTTATTCCTTTGTCCATGTATTAACATGTTTATATAATAAAGCAATGTATACTCCACTTCCTGAGGAATTTTTTTTTTTAGACTCTGGTTCTTCTCTAGAAAACTGATTTTTTTTCCTTTCAGCCTGGAGATGCCTTGACGTGATCTGTCCTAACAGTGATTCTGAGGTGCAGCACCTGCTCCAGAGACTCCTCGTGGACAGAAAAGAAGACTATGTCTTCTTGAAATCAAGGAAGACACGAGGAGGAAAGGTGCTGCAGCCCTGACAACGTAACTTACTGGGCCCGTGGGCTGGAGCTGACTGAGGGAGTGTGCCCCGAGCGCTTGTCCCTCAAGACCACTCGGCCATGTGCGCTTCAGCACAAGGTGCCTGCCCTTCCACCAGCAATGGTGGACCAGGCGCTCCCAGGCTCTCGGGCTTTAGCTTTTGCATTAATGATACAACATGAGATGATGGTGGACTTCCTACTTATTGGACACTTACTGGGCATTAAAAGTTAAACTAACTGTGGTCTTTGGAAAGCAACAGCATAGAACCATTTTTTAATTGTGTTCCTATTATGGATTATTCTCAGCATACTTATCAGCACTTATTTTGTATATAACATTAATTGAATTTTTCATAATTAAAAGTTTCATTTTTAAAACTTAAATTTCCATTAATTATTTGTCTAGGCTAGAATGAACTTGAATTCATTCAGTTCTAAGGTTACTTTTGAGTTGTGCATTACGGTTTTAAGGGGCTGCTGCCATCCATAAGCTTTGTTCCTTGTTTTAGATGTCTCCTTTCTTGTCAGTGGCACACTGGATTTGGTAGGTAAGGCTCACATGATAGTGCTGTTGAATTTGTAATTATTCTCTTTTTGTAAGGTTGCCTCTTGGGTTGTTTTCATTTGGGGGAAATGCTTTGGCTAAATAAGCATTGCTCCAAATCATAATTGTACTTGGATAGCATATTAATGTAAAATAGTACAGTTGGTTGTGTTTTTTGGAATGCACACTGTTTTCTTCTTTCTTTTCTTTGTCATGAACTTTTTTCCTGTCTTGACATGAAAAGGAGCAGCCTTACGCCAACATGTTCCTGAGAGTTCTCTCCAATTCATCCTTATCTGGTGCCTTGAAATACAGCAATTCCTCAAAAGGTATTTTTCTTTCTTCTTCAGGTAATGCTTAAAAATATGCTTAGGTCTGTATAAGATTTATTAAGGAGGTTTGGTATTTATTTGCCTGTTCACGGCTCAAAAAATGTATTCTTTGTGACCAGGGGGAAGCAAGATGGTGGCTGAGTGAGCTTGCCTTGCGATCTCTCCTGGGAAGAGGCAGCTGGGCGCCATTGGAGATTCTCCACGACCAGGCTTTTTCAGGATTTTTGCAGGGCAGGAAGTGTCTGGACATCGATTTGGTGGTAAGGTAATGGAGAGGATTGGTCTATAAGATATAATTGGGGTTCTATTGCACAGAGGTGAGACCTGCACATGGGTTGCTCCCTCCTTGGGGGGGGGCGTGGAGCCGCGGAACTGGCACTGTGGCCACGCTTTTTGGAAGCTCTCGGTGCTGGGGAATTTGCAAGTCCTGGGTGGGCTGTTGGGGAGTTGATGGGATGGGACGCCTTTGCAGACTGATTTGGGGAGACAGACGGTGTTTTGTTGTGAAGCGGGGAATTTTTGATTGCAGACACAAGTAATAGCACTTCTGCCTGGAGCCCCGCCCCCACAAGCCCAGCTGCCAACCTGCAGTGGAATTAGATTGCTGGCAATAAAGGGACGTAATTGGGAGGTTGTTATAGGGTGTGGCGAGGGAGGGGGACACATCGGGAAGCCGATTGGGGAATATTTTGAGAAGCTTGGAAACTCCGGTTTTGGCCTCTGTTGTTGGCGTTTCCGGCTAAAGTCCCACCCACGGGCCTGGCTTCTGATCTGTGTCATTAAATTGGCTGCAGTGTAGAGGCGCCCTCAGGTGGCCGTTCTGGGGGATCACAGGCTGGGAGCTGTTCAGAAGCTGAATTGACAATATATCCTCATAAATAGACCCTAGTGAGTAAGTGAATTGCAGGGTTCAGACATAACATAGAGTTTGCGGATCTGACTTCCCCCATAGGGCTGGCACCCAGCCGCGGGGATCCCTGAGGGCTGTGTTACACTGTGGTGCTCCTAGACTCCCTGTTGACCAGATTTGAGGTTGCCAGGTCTGAGTCCCCTAAACTCTGGTGGCCCACACCCCAGAGACTCACACCTCTTGAGTCTTCAATATCTCAGACTTTCCATCCCTGAATCCATCATGCCCTGAGTTCCATCTGAGGTCCTTGATTGCCATAGCCTTCAACGTTTGCGTTTTTTCTTTTTCATTTCCTTTTGTTTTGTTTTTATTTTCATTTTATCTTATTTTTTACTTTTTTTAATGTCCTGATTGCTAATATTGCATTATCCCCTAGTCTTTTTTCCCAGCGTATCCCCCAAAAACTTTTTTTTTCCCAGTTATTTAGGGTTTTTTTGTTGTTGTAGTTGGTGCTGCCATTGTGGTTCATGTATATCTTTTTTTTTCTTTCCCCTACCTGTTCCCCACCCTTTGCTCACCCCCTTTTTCTTTCTTCCTTTCTTCTCTTCTTTCTTTCTTTTTTTTTCTTTTTTTTCTCTCTCCCTTGTCCCTCATTTTCTTCTTGTTTTATTTTAACTTAATTATACAATAGATGCTGAAGGGAACACCTCACATTTGCTGGGTTTTCTCATCCTCCACTGCCTCATTTCTGTGTGAACTGATTTAGGCTACCTACACTATCCCCTTTCCCCTACATCTTGATATCCACCATCATCTACTGTCTCTCCTATATTGCATCTCCCTTTCTTTGATCCACAAAGTGTCTAACTCTTAATTTCTAATACCTTTGTTTTGTTTTCTGTCTGTTATCCACTCTTGAAACTACTACCTTTCTTTTCTCCTTCCCTCTCTCACGAAAATAGTAGCTTTTTAATACATACCATATTCCTCCCATATTCAGTCGACTACCTCATTATAGGTACTATACCTACTGTTATAACTCTACACAACTTACATGAATCTAATATCCATCCTCCCAGATCTCATCTTGTTGCTCTGTTAACATTTATCACCAATACTACTATACACTTTTTCCTTGCTTACACAATTGCCTTTCCCCGGCACTAATAATTTCCTTTAAAGTGAACTCAACCAGCAATAAGAAACTAGAATAAGAAGAACAAAGTGACAAGGAGAAGACATACCACTTATGCAAAAACAACAGCTAATTAATCCCCAAGACTAGACAAAGAAGCTAAGGAACTGATTAAACCTGTCAAGATAAAATGATGACCTGACAGCAACAAAAATCTACAAACCAAACCAGTAATCAGGAAAACATGGCTGAATCCAATTGACAAACTAAAAATCAGGAAGGAGAGCAGAACTTTGCAAAAGAAGTGAAAGTTCTCAGAACATTTATCACCGACAAATTTAATGAAGTAAAGGAAGAGGGTAACAACATAAAGACAGCACTTGGAGGGGAAATTGCAGACATACACAAAAAGATAACAGATATGATGGGAATGAACACCACAGTTCAAGAAATCAAAAATACACTTGCAGCAAATATCAGCAGACTAGAAGAGGCAGAGCAGAGAATTAGTGATGTGGAAGACAGTACATCGGAAATCAAAGAGATAGTAGAATTGGTTGATAAAAAGTTAGAAAAAATCCAGCTAGGACTTAGGGACCTGAACGATAATGCAAAACGCTCAAACATACGTATTATAGGCATTCCAGAAGGAGACGAGAAGGGAAAGGGGTCAGAAGGAGCGTTGCAGGAAATAATGGCTGAAAACTTCCCAAATCTACTGAAAGAGACAGATGTACATATCCAAGAAGCACAGCCACTGGTCATAAACCCCAACAGGCCCACCCCAAGACATATACTTGTCAAATTATCCAATGCTCAAGACAAAGAGAAAATTCTAAAAGCAGCAAGAGAAAAGAAAACCATCACATACAAGGGAAGCACCATAAGATTAAGTGCTGATTTCTCATCTGAAACCATGGAGGCAAGATATAGTCAAGGTACTAAAGGAAAAAAATTTCCAACCAAGAATACTCTATCCAGCTAAATTAGCATTGAAAAATGATGGAGAGTTCAAAATATTTGCAGATAAACAGAAACTGAAAGAGTATGCCAACAAGGAACCTCCCCTTCAAGAAATTCTAAAGGGAGTTCTGCAGGAAGAAAGGAAAAAACAGGACAGGCAGAGCTGGAGGAGAGTGTAAGAGCAACAAAAAAGACAAAAATAGAAGGGAAAAAAATACAAACAAACTATGACAAACACAAATCCAATCAAAATATGGCTAACACATATAATTCCTTGAAAGTAATAACACTGAATGTCAACGGATTAAACTCACCTATCAAAAGATTCAGACTGGGACATTGGATAAGGAAATATGACCCATCTATATGCTGTCTACAAGAGACACATCTTAGACCCAGAGACTCATGGAGGTTGAAAGTGAATGGCTAGAAAACAACCATACAAGCAAACAATAACAAAAAAAGGCAGGAGTAGCTATATTAATATCAGACAAAATAGACTTTAAATGCAAAACAATTGTGATAGACAAAGAAGGATACTACATTTTAGTGAAAGGGACAATCTGTCAAGAAGATCGAACAATCATAAATATTTATGCTCCTAACAAGGGTGCCTCTAAATACATGAGGCAAACACTGGAAAAACTAAGGGAAACAATAGATGCATCTACAATTATAGTGGGGGATTTTAATATACCACTATCAACTCTGGACAGAACATCTCAAAAGAGAATCACTAAAGAAACAAAACATATATTAGAGGAGCTGGATCTAATAGACATATATAGATCATTACAACCAAACACAGCAGGATATGCATTTTTCTCAAGCGCACATGGATCATTCTCCGAGATAGACCATATGCTAGGCCACAAAGAAAGGCTTAATGAATTCAGAAAGATCAAAATCATACAAAACAATATCTCTGACCACAGTGGAGTGAAGCTGGAAATTTGCAAGGGACAGAGGCCCAGATTTCACACCACAATTTGGAAATTAAACAGCACACTCTTAGAAAAACAGTGGGTCAAAGAGGAAATCTCAAAAGAAATCAATGACTACCTTGAAACAAATGATAATGATAACACAACATACCAAAATTTATGGGATGCAGCAAAAGCAGTACTGAGAGGGAAATTTATAGCCATAAATTCATATACCAGAAAAGAAGAAAGAGCAAAAATTGAAGAACTAACAGCACATTTGAAGGAATTAGAAAAACAACAACAAAGTAACCCAACAGGAAGAAGAAGGAAGGAAATAACAAAGATAAGAGCAGAACTAAATGAAATAGAACATAAGAAAGCACTTGAAAAGATAAACAATACCAAGAGCTGGTTTTTTGAGAAGATCAACAAAATTGACAAACCTTTAGCGAGACTAACAAAGAAAAAAAGAGAGAAGATGCAAATACACAAAATAAGAAATGAGAAAGGCGATATCACCACTGACCCCACAGAAATAAAGACTATCATAAGAGGATACTTTGAAAAACTATATTCCAACAAAAATGACAATTTAGAGGAAATGGACAAATTCCTAGAAACACATAAGCAGCCCATATTGATGAAAGAAGAAATTGATGATCTTAACAAACCAATCACAAACAAAGAGATAGAATCAGTCATTAAAAATCTCCCAACTAAGAAGAGCCCAGGGCCAGACGGCTTCACAGGTGAATTCTACAAAACATTCCAGAAAGAACTAACACCAAACCTGCTGAAACTCTTCCAAAAAATTGAAACAGAAGGAACATTATCTAACTCATTATATGATGCCCACATTACCGTAGTACAAAAGCCAAAAGAAGATACCACAAGAAAGGAAAATTGCAAACCAATGTCTCTAATGAACCTAGACGCAAAATTCCTCAACAAAATGCTTGCTAACCGTATTCAACAACATATTAAACGAATTGTACACCATGACAAAGTGGGATTCATTCCAGGTATGCAAGAATGGTTCAACATAAGAAAATCAATCAATGTAATACACCATATAAACAGATTGAAGGAAAAAAATCACATGATTATATCCATAGATGCAGAAAAAGCATTTGACAAAATACAGCACACTTTCTTGATAAAAACACTCCAAAAGATCGGAATACAAGGAAATTTTTTGAACATGATAAAGAGTATATATGAAAAACCTACAGCCAATATTGTTTACAATGGAGAAATCCTAAAATCCTTCCCTCTAAACTCAGGAACAAGACAAGGATGCCCATTGTCTCCACTCCTATTTAACATTGTCTTAGAAGTACTTGCTCAAGCACTGAGACAAGAACCAGATATAAAAGGCATTCAAATTGGAAAGGAAGAAGTCAAAATTTCATTATTTGCAGATGACATGATCCTATACATAGAAAACCCTGAGAGATCTACAACAAAGCTTCTAGAACTCATAAATGAGTTTAGTAAAGTCACAGGTTTTAAGATCAATGCGCAAAAATCAGTAGCATTTCTGTACACCAATAATGAGCAAGCTCAGGAGGAAATCAAGAAACAAATACCATTCACAATAGTAAATAAAAAAATCAAATACTTAGGAATAAATTTAACTAAAGAGGTAAAAAACTTATACACCGAGTACTATACAAGACTGTTCAAGGAAATCAAAGAAGACCTAAATAAATGGAAGAATATTCCTTGTTCATGGGTAGGAAGACTGAATATTATTAAGATGTCTATCCTACCAAAACTGATCTACACATTCAATGCAATCACAATAAAAATCAACACAGCCTTCTTTAAGGAACTAGAAAAACTAACTATGAAATGTATTTGGAAAGGAAAGAGGCCCCAAATAGCCAAAGACATATTGAAAGAGAAAAACAAAATTGGAGGAATCACACTACCAGACTTCAAAACATACAACAAAGCTACAGTAGTGAAAACAGCATGGTATTGGCATAAGGAGAGACACACAGACCAATGGAATCGAATTGAAAGTTCTGATATAGAACCTCACATATATAGCCATATAATATTGGATAAAGCCACCAAACACTCTCAACTGGGAGAGAATGGCCTATTCAACAAATGGTGCCTGGAGAACTGGATATCCATATGTAGAAGAATGAAAGAGGATTACCATCTCATACCTTATACAAAGATCAACTCAAGATGGATCAAAGACCTAAATATAAGAGCCAAGACCATAAAGACCTTGGAAAGCAGTGTAGGGAAATATCTACAGGACCTGGTAATAGGAAATGGATTCATGAATATCACACCGAAATCATGAGCAGCAAAAGAACTAATAGATAAATGGGACTTCCTCAAAATTAAAGCCTTCTGCACCTCAAAGGAGTTTGTCAAGAAAGTAAAAAGGGAACCCACACAATGGGAGAAAATATTTGGCAACCATATATCTGATAAGAGACTTGTAACTTGCATATATAAAGAACTCATATATCTTGAAAATAAAAAAATAACCCATTTAAAAAATGGGAAAAAGATTTAAACAGACACTTCTCCAAAGAAGAAATACAAATGGCTAAAAAGCACATGAAAAAATGCTCCAAATCTCTAGCTGTCAGGGAAATGCATATCAAAACTACAATGAGATACCATCTTACTCCCATAAGATTGGCAGCTATGAAAAAAACAGAAGAATACAAATGCTGGAGAGGATGTGAAGAAAGGGGAACACTCATCCATTGCTGGTGGGAATGCAGAAGGATCCAACCATTCTTGAGGACAGTTTGGCGGTTTCTCAAAAAACTAACCATAGATTTGCCATATGACCCAGCAATACCACTGCTGGGTATATACCCAGCAGAACTGAAAACAAGGACACAAACTGATATATGTACACCAATGTTCATAGCAGCATTGTTCACTATCACCAAAAGTTGGAATCGACCCAAATGCCCATCAACAGATGAGGGATCAATAAAATGTGGTATATACACACAATGGAATACTACTCAGCTGTAAGAACAAATACACTACAAACACACGTGATAACAGGGATGAATCTTGAGAACCTTATATTGAGTGAAGCAACCCAGGCATTGAAGGACAAATACTACATGACTTCAATGATATGAAATAAGCAAGGTGCCTCAGAGAGCTAGAGACTGGAAGATAGGCTTACAGGAAATCGGGGGGTGGAGGAAGGATGTGAGCTGATGTCTGCAGGGGTGGAATTTATGATGAGCTGGTGGTAAGTATGAACAGAAAGAAGAGATAAAATGGGGGCAAGGGGTTGCCTTTGAGTGGGGCTTTTTAGGTTTGAGGGGGGCTGGGGATGGGCGGATGGGTAATATTGCCCAAAAAGTGGGGGGAGGGAGGGGCAACATACGAACATAGGAGAGTGTCAGGTGTTGGTTGAGAGTAAAATGCTGATAAAATCCTATCAAAATATAATTAGGAGGGTTACCCGTTTAGGATGCTTGGAGGGGATGGTCTGATGCAGGACAGGCTCCTGGGTGAATGTCTGAATGCTCATTTTGCCAGAGTGGGTTACACCATTGGGTAGAGACCCAAATAGTGAGGGGGGGTGGACCCGCATCCTGGGAAGGACTAATGCCATCAAATAGAGGGAACTGTATCTCTCGAGAGAAAGGGTGGCTCCCAGCGCATTGGGGCAGTTGAGCAAGTTAGGCCCTCAACACTGTTGCAAGTACCTCTGGATGTGGCTCCTCAGGAAATGGAGGTTGGCTGTCACTGTGGGCCCCAAGGGGAGGGGAAAATGGATGTTAAATGTGTGGAACCAAGGTAAATGTGGGGTAAGAGAGGAGTTTTGTGAGAGTACACAAGGATGGATATAAAACATGTAATATTACACCATAAACATATAGGGGATGACAGACTAATAATGTAAACCATAATGTAAAACAGGATAACTAAAAATTTAGAAAACTGTATATCCTAAAGTATGGACCACAATGTAAGCACAGATGTCACCTTGTTTGAAAGCTATTGTCTCAGAGTCTGTACATCAGTTTAAATATGAATAAGTTATAAGAATATCGCTGTGGAAGGGAAAAGGTTTTATGGTAGATGTGTGGGAGTACTGTATATTGTATATATGAATTACTGTTGTCTAGGGCTCTTGTGAAGAGAAGTTCAATAATTAGGAAAAAAGAAAAGAAAAAGATAGGATGTGGAATTTTTCCAAATCAACACGTATTCTATATCTAACCTTTAAACCCATCGCTATATTCCATTTTACTAGTAAGGGACCCTGACATTATATTGGGCTTCACTTTTCAGGAAGTTTTGGATCACAGAGTGGTTCAACAATGGCAGTGGAGGAATACTGGTATAGGATACTATTGACAGGTGATATATGGCTGACAGGGATCTATACAGGGCATATGTCCAGGGTGCATGGTAATGTTTGGATATACTCATAGTGGCAACAATTTAAAACTACAGCTGGGGGGGGTACTGGGTTCCTGGCTGGGGGTGCTCTGTCATGGTCCCTAGGGGAGCAGCGGCAGTCCCCCAGGTGCAATGGTAAGGACCAGGAAGGAATGAGGGTCCAGCAGTGAGACCATGATACTAATGACTATGCTTGTGAGCCTATATGCCTGAAATAAGAACAAGGCCTAGAGCAGCAGTGTGCCTAGGAATTTCCTCCTGACAGCCTTCATGTTACTCAAATGTGGCCAGTCTCAAAGCCAAACTCAGCATGTAAATGCAATGCCTTCCCCCCAGTGTGGGACATGACACCCGGGGATGAGCCTCCCTGGCACTGAGGGATAACTACCAAGTACCAACTGATGATGTAACTAGAAAATGACCTTGAATTAAAGGTTCAATGCGGATCAGCAGAATATCCCTGTCTACATATAATAACATGACTTTAAAATGCTGTTTGACCTAATGTAAGGGGGAAATGGAAAGGAGAAATGAGTTTATATGGCTACGAGTCTCTAAAAAAGAGTCTGGAGGTTGTCAGAAGGATTGCCCTTATGCACAACTGAGCAGAGTCTCAGAGACAGATAAAGTAGATACAACCCTAGGTATTGGTTCCTTTGAGGGCTAAAGAGACCCACAGGTTCTATGGTCATGGCAGATGGGGTTCATGGCCATGTCAGATGGCCCTTCTTTGGAGCTGTTGTTTCTGCATGATGGAACTGGACTCAGATGGGATCTCTTTTCACAAGACTTTCATGCTACTTTACTGGAATTGTAGTTGGTGTTGGGGTTTAAGATATATTTAGGGGATTTGAATCTCTGGACTGACAATATGATAGCCAGGCCCTGAGCCTCAACAGACTTCAGCTCCTTCACTGATTTATTGGTCTCACCCCACTCAGCTAAGATGGAGTTGAAGAAGGACAACCACCACACCATGGAGCCTACAGTGCCTACAACTGAAAGTAGGAGGATTGCATCCAGCATCCATGTGGAATCTGAGCCTCCTCTTGACATAAAGGTGCAACGGACACAACCAATCCAAGGTCCACAGAGAAAAGGTGGCATTGGTGTGGGAAAAGAGGCCATGGTGGCTGATGGGTATGGAGAATGGGAGGAAGAGATGAGATGTGGAGGTGTTTTTGGGACTTGGAGTTGCCCTGGATGGTGCTTCAGGGGCAATCACCGGACATTGTAAACCCTCCCAGGACCCACTGGATGGAACGTGGGAAAGTATGGGCTGTGATGTGGACCATTGACCATGAGGTGCAGAGATGCCCAGAGATGTACTTAGCAAATGCAATGGATGTGTCATGATGATGGGAGTGAGTGTTGCTGGGGGGGGGGGGGGGGGGGGTTGAATGGGACCTCATTTTTTGAATGTAATATTTTTACAAAATGAATAAAATTTTTAAAAAAAGTATTCTTTGCAACATGTTTGCAAACTTAGTTCCCAAGAGTGTGTGCTATCTTTATAATTGTCATAGTCAGATATTTTTATATTGTATTTATAATGAAATTTTTAAATTTTCTTTTGAAATAGGATTTTTTAGGTAGGACTTGATTTTACCAGTCATTAACTTGATATAACACATTAAACATGATGAAACTTCTTAGGTTAATCAGCTACACAGTGCCAGTTCTAATTCTAGGCAGAAAGCTAATAGGAGCTTAGGACTTAGGTGTGTGTGTTTTTTGTTTTTTGTTTTTTTTTTGGTTGTTGCTGTTGTTTTCCCCTCTCTCATTGTCACCTCTTATAAATATTAACATCCCATTTTGGAATAGTATATAGTTATTGCTGAACCAGAATTTTCAACAAGAAATGGAAGATTTTGGTAGACTTTGTTGCTACTTAGATGAATTTGGAGATAGATCCCCTAGATGTCAGTGTTAATACAAGGAACTGCTTTATAAAAAAAGATCTTAACTACTCAAAATTTCCCGTGAGGAGAGCTTCTTGATTAAATTCAATAAATTCACAATTTTAGTTCAATTCTATCATTTTTAAAAGATTTTATGAAGCATAGATAGATATTATCCCCTGACTGCGAGGATAATATGCTCATTCTAAATAATTGCAAAAAACAAATGTTTAACTCAGAAAATGAAAATTCTTTATAATCAAACCTTCAGAATTAACAGTTGAATTTTGTTTTGCTAAGAAAATAATGGGCTACCATACTCCAGATATTGTCCTATAATTTGTCTCTTTTAACTTAGAAAAGAAATCAAGAGCTCTAGAGAACAGAACATGAAAAGGTATTAGAAACCTTTTTAAAGGCTGTTTTGGATGTCCCGTAATTAATTGTTGATTTAATCACAGCAGTTGGTTTATTTTCAGTTTCTGATTCTTAAAGAAAAGTGCCTAGTTGGACAGTCTTGTGTTTGAAGAATTTTTGTAGCAAATCCCTTCAAGTAAAATTGCCACTTAAAAATTGTATTAATTTAGTAAATGTTTGTCAGCTTGTTTTCCAAAATAGGACAGTCACATTTTTGAGTTTCATAAAATTTCAGTAGTTCCAAAAGTAAAAGATATCTTAAAAGATTTATAAATGCCACACTTTTAGCCTATATTGTAGGACATTTTAGTACTTTAGACTTTGTGATTCCAAGTGATATTGGTAAACCCTTTATTATCTTAGCAAAGGTCTTTGCAGACGTCTGGGGCATGCATTCATCCAGCAGCCTTTTCACGAGTGCTTATTCTCCAGCTCTGATGTCAGCTCTTTAAGGAATCCATGCAATCTGTTAGTCTCTGGTGTTTTAGGCAGGGATTCTTCAGACCTCCTCTCGTGCCTTCATGGATACTAATGCCATCCATTTAGACATTGTCACTGCCCTTGTGTCTTATGTCCAGCCTGAAGCTCAGCTTTGCTTCCTGGAAGTCGTGCCTTATTTGGAGGCCCCTGAAAGCCTGGGACCTCTGCTGAAAACTAACAATATTTGTTTCCTGCTCCATGGAGAAGTGGTTTCCAAAACTGCTGACCTCCTGGTTTTCTACCGTGCCTATGTCCTAGCTCTTCTCAGGGAGCCCCATCCGGGCCAAGAGGCACCCCCGACCTCCCGGCCTCTGCTCTACAGTCATTCATGCTCCCTTGCTGGTGGAGGGATGTCCTTTCCTGAACCCTGTCCATGCTCACCAGGCTTCCTGACCACAGGCATGTACCCCAGCCTAGGGTCTGTCCCCACACCAGTCTGTGGTGTCTGCACATAGAAAGCATGATGGGAAGCTTGTCCCAGACCCACCTGGTGGGTGGCCAGGCCCTCAAGGCTCTCCAGGCCTAGCCCAGCACCACCTGCAATAGCTACAGGCTACGTGTAGAAGAGAAGTGGGACCTGCCGCTCTATGTGGAGAAACTGCGTGTGGGCAGGATGTTGGTGAGTGAAACGCCTGGCTCCCACCCACTTCCTTGGGTGGCCTCTAATGCTGCTCACGTGCCCGGCGTGTGGATTGTGAGGCTACAAAGGCTGTGTCAAACACAGGACCTGGGGGTCTGTGTGGCCAGAGTGTATTCAGCATGGGTGGGGTCTGCAGCCTGCTGGAGAGGGGGTGCAGATGGGGGGGGTCTGCAGCCTGCTGGAGGGGGCATGGAGCTGTCTAGGAAGGACCTGGGAAGGAGCCAGGCAGGTGAGTGGGGATGGACTGATGCCCAGGTAAGCAGCTTATGGCAGGGCAAGCCCCAGACCCCATGCAGTAGTGCTGGCCAGGGCCACTGTGTGAAGACACCCCTGCTTGGGTGACTAGTTTTTAGGCGTCATTGGTGCACCTGTGACAGTGATGCCTCCTCCCTCCTGCTGGATATGCAGATGGATCATAGCTGTCAAAATAAGGATTGTTGTTAAAAGGCTGTTGGTTTGCATACTCGTGTCTCAGAATTACTAAGAAACAAAACAGACACACAAAAAACAACAAAAAACAGGTCACCAGAGGCCTGTGCCTACAACTCGCCCCCCCAAGTCCTATGATAACAGAAGCTGGTGCTGCCTGAGGGGACCCCCAGGGACCTGCTGGGCAGATGGGCCCACAGTCAGGGGTACCCCAGCATGGAGTAGGTGTGTGGGAACCGGGCAGGGGGAGCAGGGCTGCAGGGACAGAGGAGGAGGTGGTGGAGAGGGTGTCCAAGGCCTGGCCTGAGCGGGGCCTGGCAGGATCGCTGTCCTGGAGGGGAGCTCGTGCTTCCCCCATGTCCTGGCACTGATTCCCATAAACGAGAGGTCCCTGGGCGCGTGGCCAGCTCCTAAGCCAATGTCCTCTCTACACCCCCGCCTCACTCAGGACAAGACAGCGGGTGGTCAGTGAATTCAATGGGAACATCGGTGGCCACGTGACATCTCAGCCAGCAGTGCCAGGCCTTCCTCCTGGTGTGGCCAGGACACGGTGTGGGGGCTGTTGCAGAACCGGGGGGACAGGTTTGTGGAGGGGACGTGTGTGTGGCTGGGAGCTGGACTGGTCAACGGCAGCAGCGGGTCTTTGGAAGGCGACAGGTCACCGGCTGGACCCTCTCCTGGGCCGCCTCGGCTCCTGCTCTTGGGGGGAACAGGTGCCTCCTGGGCGACTGGCTGCCTCTTCTCAGAACAGACACCCAGGGGTTACTGGAGTTCCTGAGCCGCCAGGACAAAATCCGCGTGACGCCCTCTGAGTGCTGACACACACGCGTCTCAACAGAACACAGTCACTCGTGCTGTGGTGGCACCTGCCGGGGGCAGGTGGCAGAGCCATGTGGTGTCCCCAGAAGGGGCAGGGTTGGTCCCCTCTGGCGGCTCCTCACCTGCCCAGGCCCCTGAGCCTGTCTGCACAGTAAGCGTCTCGCCTGGGGCTGGGTCAGGGCTTCCCTGAGTCGGGGGCCGCGCCCTGGACTGGAACAGCCCCTTGCAGTGCTTAGAGATGCCTGCATGGACAGGTCGCCCAGAGAAGGCCTGTTCTCAGCCATCCCACTTGGGGCGCCTCAGGGTTCCGGCAGTCCTGGATGGTGCTGACTGCCCTTGATGGGGACTCAGCAAGGGAGGTACTCACTGTTGTGCACTGGCCGCCATGGAGCTCCACGGGCAGCCCCTCCCAGAGGAGCGAGGGGTGCCCTGGCAGGGGGGCTGGGAGCCTGGGTCCAGGGCCTTCATCAGAAAAGGTCTCTGGGAGAAGCTGAGACAGGCCACGGTGAGCGGAGCTGTGTCCCGACGCGGCCGCTCTCGGGGGCTGGGAGCAGAGGAACCGCGTTAGGCACAGGAGAACGTGGGCCGAACGTCCCCGGTGGGCGCAGGCGTCGCCTGCCACCGTGCCCTGGAGGACCTTCGCATGCCCCGCGGCCTGCTGCTTGGCAGCTGTCCCCCTCCGTTCTCTCAGAGGGTCGTCCGTTTCACGCAAGCTCCGAGGCACTCTGCTGTTAAACTGGCCATGGACTGTGTCCGCAAGAGCTCTGAGGCGGGGACCAGCAGGTGGAGGAGGGAAGGGCCTGCCAGCGGTGGTAAGACCGCGTCCTGCCCGAGGCAGATCTGTACGCGGAAACCGTCACCTCCGCGGGCGGTGAAGCTCTTGGAAGTCCTTGAGGCCCGGAGGCTCCAGCACTCCTAAAGCAGCAGCGTCAGGCCCTGGGCCAGCGCTTCCTGACCTGCCTTTTCTGGACAGACCCCAGGGTGGACAGAAGACCGGGGCTTGGTCTAGCTCGCCTGGCCGTCCCCCGACCTGACAGCTGCCAGCAGAAAGCACACGCGGTCGCCAGATCCAGCTCCATGACGGTAAGACATGCTGCCAGAGAGGGCAGGTAGAGCCAAGGTCAGGAGGGGCCCTGTGCTTTAGACCCAAAGAGGAAGACAGGATGGGGGCAGCCTGGCTGGGGGGCAGCCTGGTGCAGGGGTCAGTCTGGTACAGGGGAATGCAGCCTGGTATGGGGGGGCAGCCTAATGGGGGGGACAGCCTGGTGTGGGGGTGCAGCCTGGCTGGGGGGGGCAGCCTAGTAGGGGGGGTGTGCAGCCTGGCCAGGGGGGTAGCCTAGTGCAGGGGGTGCAGCCTAGTATGAGGGTGCAGCCTGGTGCAGGAGGGGCAGCCTGGCTGGGGGGGCAGCCTGGCTAGAGGGACAGCCTGGTGCAAGGGGGTGCAGCCTGGCTTGGGGGGGGCAACCTGGTGTGGGGGATGCAGCCTGGCCGGGGGGGCAGCCTGGCAGTAGGGGGCAGCCTGGTGCAGGGGTGGGGCAGTCTGGTGCAGGTGAAGCAGCCTGGCAGTGGGGGAGCAGCCTGGTGCAGGGGGGTGCAGCCTGGCCAGGGGGGGGGGGGGCAGCCTGGCAATGGGGGGCAGCCTGGCGGGGGGGGAGCAACCTGGTTGGGGAAGGCAGCCTGGCAGTGGGGGGCAGCCTGGTGCGGAGGGGGGGCAGCCTGGTGCAGGGGGGACAGCCTGGCAGTGGGGGCCAACCTGGTGCAGGGGGTTCCAGCCTGGTGCAGGGGAGCTGCCTGGTGCAGGGGGGGGGCAGCCTGGTGCAGGGGGGTGCAGCACCCCGTGGCTGGCCTTAGCCTCCTTCTGCTCCTTATGTGCCACCACAGGGGCTGCCCAGCTCTGCCCTGCAGAGCTAATGAGGGAACATGAGGAGCAACCCCCAGCTCAGCTGTCCAGACGGGGAGGCCAGGCCGGCCGGGAGCTCATCTCATGGCTGGGGTCTGAGTGTGGGCCCCCTGGCTAGGGCTGTTGCAGTCATGCCCTCCTACATGTTGTGTCTTGCCAGGTACTTTTCTGCATGGAGTCGTGAGTGTTGTTTCTGCAAAGGGCTGTGGGTAACGAGGTGGATTCTCACATCTCAAGTGAGGGAGGTCCAGGCCAGATGGGGTCCCTGGAGGATGCTGTGCAGCTCTGCCTTGCACTGGGTGGACCCGTGTGGAGGCCCTGATGTGCCCATGAAGGTAGCTGCCACCCCCAGACTGGGCCTGGGATCTGTGGCTCCTGGGATCCCCTCAGCAGATTTCACACCCGATGCCTCCGGCCTGCATGTTTGGTCTCCCGTAGGGCATCGAGTGGCCTCAGCCAAGGAGCTGGCCTGGGGTTTGCATCTCTGGGACAACTACCTGCCCAAACCTGCACCCTCTGTGCCACGCCTGCGTAGTGATCATCAGCCATGGTGGGCTCTGCGAACACATCCCCTTCTCCACCTCAAAGTGTCGTGTGTGTACTTGCTCTTTCTTTTTTTAAATGAACAGCTTTAGTGAGGTATAATTGACATACTGTGAAGTGCACATCTTAAGGTATACGCCCTGATACCTTTGGGCATTTGTATCATTCCTGCGAAGTTACCCACATACACACAGTCAGAAAGCAACATATCTGTTCCTCACAAAAGTATCCTGTGCCCCTCTGTAATCTCTTCCTCCACTCCCTCCCCAGGCAGCCAATGATGTGGTTTCAGTCAGCACCGATCAGCTTGCATCTTCTAGCTTTATGTAAATGTAATCATATATTGGGGTTGTTTCCAGTTTTTGGCTATTACAAATAATGCTGCTGTGAGCATTCATGTACGAGTTTTTGTATGAACATGTGGTTTCATTTATCTTGGCTAAATACTTAGAAGTGGAGTGGCTGTTTCCCATGGGTATATGTTAAACATTATGAGAAACTGCCAGAGAGGTTTCCAAAGTGGTTGTACCATGTTACATCCCCACCAACAGCAAGTGATATTTGCAGTTGTTTCACATTCTCTCCAACACTAGGTATAGCCAGACTTTCTTTTTAATTTCAGTCATTCTAATAGGTGAATAGTGGTATCTCATTGAGGCTTTGCTTCATAGTTCCCTAATAGCTAATGATGTTGAACAGCTTTTCACGTGCATATTTGCCATTCATATATGTTCTTCAGTTAAGTTTCTATTCAAATCTTTTGCTCCATATTTTTGTTTGGTTTTTGTTTATTTTCTCATTGCTCAGTTTTGGGAGCTCTTTATATTGTTTGGATACAAATCCTTTATAAGATAAATGATTTGCAGGTATTTTCTAGTCAACGATTGCCTTTTCATTCTTTTAATGTGATCTTTTGAAAAACAGAAGTTAAACATTTTGTTGATGCCTAATTTATCAATTTGTTCTTTTATGTATTACAGTATTGGTATTATATCTAAGTAACTTGAGGGCACAAAGATTTTCTAAGTTTTCTTCTCAATATTTTGTAGTTTTAGATATGACATATTTTGAGTTAATTTTTGTGTATGGCATAACATATGGATCAAAGTTCATTTTTTTCCATATGGATATCCAATTGTTCCTGCCCATTTATTGAAAAGAAATTTGTTCTCCACTGACCTGCATTTACAATATTTTTGAAAAGAATTTTCCATATATATGTTGACATATTTTCAGACACTTTTTTCTGTCCATTCATCTATTTGTTTGTATGCTAATGTCACACTGTCTTCATTACTGTCACTTTATTTACTGTCACTTCATAATAAGTCTTGAATTGTTGTGCCCCAACTTTGTTCTTCTTTTTCAACATTGTTTTGGCTTATCTAGGTCCTTAGCATTTCCATTTGCATTTTAGTATTTTTTTCAACCACTGCAAAAATAGTCTTCTGGAATTTTGATTGGGATTGCATTGACTATAAAGATCAATTGGGGGAGAATTGGCATTTTTAAAAAATTGAGTCTTCTAACCCCTAACACAATATATCTTTCTGTTTGTTTAGATCCTCTTTAGTTTCTCTTAGCAATTTTTTTTTTTTTTAGTTTTCACTGTGTAGGCCTTGCACATTTTTTTTTTTTGCCAGATTTATCCCTAGTATTTCATATTTTTATGCTGTTGTAAATGGATTTTTAAAATTTCATTTTCCAGCTGTTCATTGCTAGTATATAGATTTATTTGATTTTTGTAAATTGTACATATTGTATTACATATACATATGTTTTTTTTACCCCACCCCCCCCGCGGCTTGCTTGTTGTCTGCTCTCTGTGTCCATTTGCTGTATGCTCTACGGTGTTTTTATTTGTCTCCCTTTTTGTTGTGTCACCTTGCTGAGTCATCACTCTGTGATACTTGCAGGTTGGCAGCACTTGCAGACTGGGTGGCTCTCCGTGGCATGAGGGCAAGCCTGCCTTCACAAGGAGGCCCTGGGATGTAAACCCAGGGCCTCCCATATGGTAGATGGGAGCCCAACTGATTGAGCCACAGCCCTTCCCTATGTGTATGTTTTTTGCACATTAATCTTTTATCTTGTAAACTCACTGATAAGTTTTAGTAACTTTTTTATAGATTACATTGGATTCTTTACATAGATCATCATAATTTCTGAAAATAAAGAGAGTTTTACTTCCTCATTTCAATCTGGTTGCCTTTTATTTCTTTTTCTTGTTTGATTGTACTGGTCAGAACTTCTAACACAATGCTTTGTAAAGTAGACCTCATACATGTGAAATACATGCTCAACCACTGAGCTACATCTCAAACCAGAGAACATAGTTTGAGTGACTTGAATCTTTTTAAATTTATTGAGACTTGTTTTATGGTGCAGAATGTGTTCCATCTTAGTAAATACTGCATGTACAATTGAAAAGATTGTATATTCTACTGTGGCTGGATGGAGTGTCCTATAAATGTCAATTAGATCAAGTTGGTTGATAGTGTTGCTCTATTATATTCTTGCTGATTACCTATTTACTGCTTCACTAATTCTTGAAAAAGTACTAAAATCTCTGACTATAATTGTGATTTGCCTAGTTCTCCTTGCAATTCTATGAGTTTTTGCTTCATGTACTTTGAAACTTTGTTAGTAAGTGTATAACACATTTAGGATTGTTTGGCATTCTTGATTAATTGATCCCTTTATCATTGGAAATGACCTTTATTATCCCTGGTAATAATCTTTGCCTTGACATTAATAGAGTCACTCTAATTGGCTTTTGACTAGTATTAACATGATATATCTGTTTCCATCTTTTCTTTTTTTTTTTTTTTTTGGAGGTACCAGAGTTTCAACCCAGGACCTTGTACATGGGAAACAGGTGCTCAACCACTGAGCTACATCATACAAATATTTGTCCTTTTATGTCTGGTCTATTTCACTTAATATGATGTCTTCAAAGCTCATCCATATTGAAGCATGTACCAGCACTGCATTTCTTTTTATGGTTGAAAAAATATTACCATTGTATGGCTATATCACATTTTGCTTATCCATCCATCTGTTGATGGACAATAGGTTTTAGCTATTGTGATTAGTGCTGCTGTGAACATTGGCATGCGAATAACTGTTCTCTTGCCTTCTTTTGGATATATAGCTGGGAGTGGAGTTGCTGGATCATTTGGTAAATCTATGTTTAAGTTTCTGAGGAACAGTTAAGTTTTCCACAGTGACTGGACCATCTTACATTGGCACCAACAATGTACAAGGGCTCCTATTTCTCCTCATCTTTACCAACACTTGTATTTTCATTTTAAAAAATCTTAGTGTGTGAAGTGGTATCTTGTAGTTTTAATTTGCATTTCTCTAATGTTAATAATGTTGAGCACCTTTTCATAAACTTATTGGCCAACTGAGAATCTTCTTTAGAGAAATGTCTACACAAATCTCTGGCCCATTTTTTAATTGGGTTGTTTGTATTTTCGTTCTTGAGTTGTAGAAGTTTTTAATATATTCTGGATAGTAAATCCTTACCAGATCTGTGTTCTCCAAATATTTTCTCCCATTATGTAGGTTGTCTTTTTCACTTTGTTGACAATATCCTTTGATGCACAAAAGTTTTTAATTTTGATGAATTACCTTTTTATTTTTGTTCTTTTGTTTTGTTGCTTGTGCTTTTGCTGGAAAATCTAAAAGTCCATTGCCTACTACAAGGTCCTAAACTCCTATAAGAGTTTTAGAGTATTAGCTCTTATGTTTGGGTTGTTGATCCATTTTGAATTAATTTTTGTACATGGTGAGAGGTACGGGTACATGTTCATTATTTTATTTGTGGATCTCCAATGGTCCTAGCACCATTTGTGGTCTTGGTACCCTTGTCAAAAATCACCTGCCCATAAATGTGTGGTTTTGTCTCTGGACTCTCAATTCTATTCCATTGGTCTATATGTATATCCTTATGCCAGTACCAAACTGTTGTAATTAATGTCACTTTGTAGTAAGTTTTGAAATAAGAAAGTATGAGTTCTCTAACTTTGTTATTCTTTTTCAGGATTGTTTTGACTATTTGGGTCCCCTTGCAATTCCATATGAATTTGAGGATCAGCTTTTCCATTTCTGCAAAAAAGGCTGCTGGAATTTGGTAGGTATATACATGTTGACATTTTAACAAAATTAAGCCTTCCAATCCATGAACTTGGAATGTCATTCCACTTATTTATGTCTTCTTTTATTTCTTTCAGCAATGTTTTGTAGTTTTCAGTGTACATGTCTTTCAGGTCCTTGGTTAAATTTATTCCCAGGTATTTTATTCTTTTAGATGTTATTATAAATTGAATTGTTTTCTAGATTTCATTTTCAGATTGTTCATTTCAAGGATATAGAAACTGTACTAACTTCTGTGTGCTTATCTTGTACCCTACAACTTTGTTGAATTTGTTTATTGGTAGTTCTAGTAACTTTCTTGTGTTTTTTGGGGGGATTTTCTACATATAAGATCATGCTGTTCATGAAGAGGGATAATTTGACTTCTTCCTTCCCAATTCAGATGCCTTGTATTTCTTTCTCTTGCCTGGTTGCTCGTGCGAGACCTTTTAGTGCAATGTTGGATAACAGTGGTGGGAACAGGCATTCTTGTTTTGTTTCTGATCTTAGGGGGAAAGGTTTCAGTCTTATATCTTTGAGTATGGTATTTGCTATGGACTTTTCATAAATGTACTTTATCCTGTTGAGAAAGTTCCCTTCCATTGCCAGTTTTCTAAGTGTTCTTATCCTGATCATATGTTGACTTTTTTTCATATGCACTTTCTGCATGATCATGTTATTTTTCCTTCATTTTATAAATGTGGAATATTTTATTGATTGTTTTTCTTATTTTGAACCTCCATTGCATCCCTGGAATATGTCCCACTTGGTCATACATATTATCCTTTTAAAATGCTGTTGGATTCTTTTTTGCCAGTATTTTGTTGGGAGTAATTGCATCCATAGTCATAAGGGATATGGGCCTGTATATATTTTTTCTTGTGCTGTCTTTATCTGGCTTTGTTATTAGGGTAATGCTGGCCTCATAGAATAAGGTAGAAAATGTTCCCTCCTTTTCTATATTTTTGGGAGAGTTTGAGAAGAATTGGTGTTAAATCTTCTTTAAATGTTAGAATTGAGCAGTGAAACCATCCAGTCCTGAACTTTTTGTTGATGGAAGGTTTTTAATTACTGATTCTGACTCTTTACTCATTATAAGCCTGTTGATATTTTCCATTTCTTCTTGTGTAAAGATTAGTCAACTTGAACTCTTTCAGCTTTTGCTGTTTCTGTAAGTGTCTTAATTTCCGTTTAATTTTTGAAGGATAACTTTGCTGGGTATAGAAGTCTTGGTTGAGTTTTCATATAAAGTCTTTAAATATGCAATCCCAACAGTCTTCCTGCCTCCATGGTTTGATGAGCAATTGCTGCTAATCTTATGGATGAAGTGACTCCTCTCTTGCTGCTTTCAAACTCCTCTGCCTTTGGATTTTGACAATTTCACCATAATGTGACTTGGTGTAGATTTCCTAGAGTTTATCCTGCTTATCATTTGTTGAGCTTCCTAGATGTGTATAGTCATGCCTTACATCGTATTTGGGAAGTTTTGAGCCATTATTTCTTCAAATACTTTTTCTCCTCCTTTCTTTCTCTCTCATGCCATTGTGAAACTCCAATAATGCAAATGTTGGGATGCTTGATGATGTCCCTCAGGTTCTGTTCATTTTTCTTCAGATTTTTTCCTTTCTGCTCCTCACATTGTATACTTTCAATTATCTTATCTTCATGCTTTGCTGATCCTTTCTTCTGCCTGTTCCAATCTTCTGTTGAATCTGTCTAATGAGGTTTTTTTTTAAAGATTTATTTTTTATTTCTCTCCCCTTCACTGCTCCCTGCCCCTCAGTTGTCTGTCCTCTGTGTTCATTCACTGTGTGTTCTTCTGTGTCTGCTTGTATTCTTGTCAGTGACACCCAGAATCTGTGTCTCTTTTTGTTGCATCATCTTGCAGCATCAATTCCCTCTGTGTGTGGCACCATTCCTGGGCAGGCTGCACTTTTTTCACACTGGACACACTTACAGGGCACACTCCTTGCACACTGGGCTCCTCTATGTGGGGACATCATTGTGTGGCACGGCACTTCTTGTGTGCATCAGCACTGCACTTGGGCCAGCTCATCACATGGGTCAGGAGGCCCTTGGACCTCCCATGTGGTAGATGGATGCCCTATCCATTAGGCCAAATCCGCTTCCCTCTAATGAGTTTTTTGTATCAATTATTATGCTGTGCAGCTCCAAAATTTTTGTTTGGTCACTTTTCATAATATCTATCTCTTTATTTTGTTCAGCCAATATTTTCCTAATTTCCTTTAGTTCTTTCTATATGGATTCCTTTAGCTCAATAACATAATTAACAGAGATGATTTAAGGTCTTTGACTAACTGATTCAATGTATAAGCTTCCTCAGGGATATTTTCTGGCAATTTCTAATTTTACTGTGAATGGGCCATATTTACATGTTCCTCTGTGTGTTTTGTAATTTTTTGTTGACAACTGGACAGTCTTAGTGAGCATTGTGTTGTTATAACTCTGAGAATCTAATTCTCCCACTCCTCTGGATTGCTAGCTATTGTTGCTGTTTAGGTTAAAATTGTCAATTCATGACTTTTCCAAAATATTTTTGCTTCCAAATGGCAAACGTAAAGAGAAAAGATAAAGAAATAAAGATATGACCTCTTTAAAACTCTTCAGCTTCTTTTGCCTAAGGGGTTTTGAAACAGTGACCACCCTCAGGGTTGCCCCCCAGGGATCTAAAGCAGTGATCAGAGATCAAACCACACACCCCAGGACTTTTGAGGACTTGGTCCTTATAGCCCACCTTGGCCCCTGCAAGCTGCACCAGGAGCCCAGGTTGCAGCCCCCACTGCTGCCTCCCATGTGGTGGGGAATGGAGAGTGGTAGCTACTGCAAGGAGGGTGACGTTTACTGATATTTGCCACAATTTACCAGCCTCCTCCTCCCTCTCTTCACTCGGTGCTGTGCAGAGCTCCACTAGATTCCAGAGTTCCAAAATAATTTACTCTGACTGTTCCTGCCAGTTTTCGTGGTGCTGGGGATGGGGGGAGGGGCGGCTGATTCCTTGAGCATCCTCCTCCTCCTCCTTCTCCTTCCCACAATCCTCTTCCCATCATATTTGAAAGATGTTTTTGTCAGGTATGGAATTATATTTTTTTAAGGGTTTTTTGTTTTGTTTTTGGTAGTTTGAAGAAGTTGCCCCATCACCTCATCGCTTGTGTTGCTGTCAGTTAAGAAATCTGCTGTCATGTTTATTTTTGTTCCTCTGTATATTTCATGTGGTTTTTCTATAGCTGCTCTTAAGATTTTCTTTTATCACTGGTTTTGATCAATTTAATTATGATTTGCCTTGGTATAATTTTCTTGATAATTCTTGTGCTTGAGATACCTTGAGCTTCTTTAATTTGTGTGGGTTGATAGTTTTCATCAAATTTGAAAAATATTCTGCCATGATTTCTTCAAATCCTTTGTTGTTTCCCTGCCTTGGGGACACCAATTAAATGTATGATAGGCTGGCCTATAGTTCACTGATGCTATTTTAACTTTTCTGGATTCTTTATATTTCTGTGTTTCATTTTGGATAGTTTCTGTTGATAGGCCATCAAGTGTACTAATATTTTCTTCTGCCAAGTCTAATCTTCTGTTAATCTCAGTGTATTTCTCATTTTTTATGTTGTCGTTTCTAGTTCTGTAAGTTCAGTCTGGGTCTTTTTTATATCTTCAATGACTTCGCTTAACTTTGCAGCATTTGGAATATAGATATAACTGTTTTAACGTCCATCATGATTGATAATTCTAACATCTGTGTCCATTCTGGGTTGGTTTTATTTGGTTACTTATTCTCCTCAGTAAAGTTTATGTTTTCCTGCTTCTTGATATGTCTGACGATCTGTGTTTGCAAGTCAGACTTTATGAATTTTATCTAGGTTATAGGGTATTTTTAAATTCCTTCATACCTTCTTGAACTTTGTTCTGGGATGCAGTTAACTTACTAGCAAACAACTTAATCCTCCAGGGTCTTGTGTTTATGATTTTGTAGGTGGTCAGGTGCAGTGCTCAGGTTAGGGCTACTTATTCCCAACTCTTGAAGCAAGATCTTTGAGTATTCTACCCAATGTCCCACTAATACGTGTTTTTCCAGTCTGGTGGGTAGAAACAGGCACTATTCCTAGCCTTTCGTAAGTGCTGGGAACTGTTATCTAGTTCTTTTGAGTGTTTTTCCCCAGCCTCAGGTCAATAATTTCCTGGATTGTGGAGGGGACTGTGGTCAGTCCTCTCTGTGCAGGTTTCTCTTCTTTGGTACTCTGTTCTGCAAACTCCAGCTGCCTTGGTCTGCCTGGACTCTTGGCTCTGTCTCCTCAACTTAAGGAGTCTGTTGGACTCCTCTTGGGTTTCCTCTCCCTGCACTGAGGACTGGGGACTCTCCAGGCACAAGTCTGGGGAAATTACATGACTTACATCATTTGTTTCCTGTCCTCAAAGATCAATATCCTTTGTTGCCTAATGCTGTGTGTCTTCAAATCTGTTGTTTGGCTAGTACTTTTGGTTGTAAATCTGGTCCCTGTTACTCCTTCTTGGGTGGAAGTGAAGTGGAAGATATTCTTCTCTTAAGTAAAAGAAAAAGAAAAATTTGTTTGCAAAACTTTTGGAAGTATATAAATGAACACAATTTGTGGAGCTGCAAATGTATTGCCCCAGCACCCACCACCCAGCAGGGGCTGGAGTGCTTCCTGCTCTCCATTAGTGCTTGGCTCACTCACTCCATGGAGGCTGGCTGCCGGCCTCCTGTTCTGGCTCGTCCTCCTCAATATGGGCTCTGACGTCATGTGGCCGGGGCAGAGCACAGGGCTTGGCAGCCCAGGGGGGCTGAGCTGGAGTGCACATGCAGGCTCAGCAACCTAGGATGGAGGATGCTGCTGTCTGAGATGGTGGGGTGGGGCCTCCTGAAGGGGGGGCACATTCAAAGAAGGACACCACTTTGGAGGCCAGTGACCATGACTCTGGAAATGGACAAATAAGCAAGTTAGTCTTGCTTCTACTTCAGAAGCACAGTCTAGTTCAAAAATGAGATTGGAAGTGATCTGGAAATGGGCCAGGCCCTCCCCTGTGGCCAGCACCCACCAGACCTGCCACTTGGGCCCACAAGGCCAAGCTCCACACTCTGGGGCCTGACTTTGGGGCCTGTGGGCCCATGGGTGAGTGAGTCTCACACCTTTACCTGCCCCCTTCATCATGGAATCAACAGTCTGGTCGCTTATGGCTGCATTGCTGAGCTTGATGCCCATGAACGGTTTGTTGCCTTTCCTCACAGACTCCATTTCTTTCATTCTGAGCTCTAAATAGAAGAATGTATGAAATATTTCAAAACAACTCCTTGAGTGTATTACTGTCAGTGAAAATGCTCCGTAACCCCTACACCATCAGTCCAAACCAGATGATGTGCCAGGATTGACGAGCCCCCTGTTCCCTGGGACACCTGTGGTTCTGGAAGGCGCAGTGCTCTGTTCCACAGAGGGGCGGCTCTCTTTAATGTATACATTCAACACATTCCCCATCAAGATCCTAACAAGGTTATTCTCAGACCTTGGCAAGGTGGCTCTGAATTTCATCCAAAGGTAAATGGAGCCACAGGCAAGTGGATCTGAAGGGACAGATGAGGGAGCAGGATTCCCTCAGAATCAAATTCCAGGAACAGGTCCCCGGCAAACTGGTGTTTGGGAATGGCTGTTGGCCAATGAGCCTGACGTGGAGATGGTGCCAGGGACCCTGCCTCATGGGCCATAGGGGTTAAAAGCCCCCATGCTGTGGCTCTGTGCAAGGCTGCTGGGTGACCCCGCCTGTGAGGGGCCAGGCACATTGGGCCCGTGGCACATCTGTGAGAGGCCCGTGTGTTGGCCTGAGGCGCATCTGTCCTGGTGGCCTACATACTGGTCTTCATGCACGGTCAGGAAGGCGCTTCCTAACCCTGCAGTCTCCAAGTCGCTGGGATGTAAACATCCAGGTCGTGGACACGTGAGACCCATGGACTCCCCCGAGGGTGAAATGTTGCTGCCACACTCACCCCACCCCTGGGAGCCTGGACCTCAGGCCAGGAGCCCTGAGGGAGCTCAGCCACCCCTCCCAGGAGGGACTTAGGAGCTGCGGGAACACGTGGCCATGCCCAGGGGGCGGCAGCTCTCCAGCTCTTGGAGGAAGTGATGGAAGGGAGTCTTAGAGCTTCTCCAAGTTCCTGAAAACTACTTTCTGCTTTCCCTGCAGGTCTTGGGCAGGTCCGTCCTGTTCATTTCTGGAAAATAGTTGTTGATGACATATCCTAAGGATCTAATGTACACCTTCTCCGTGGAGACCATCTCAGGCAGGACGTGCCGCAGGTGGCTGCTGGAAGACACAGAGGCTGAGTGGACACACAGCCACACACCAGCTTGTGGCCTGGCTCTGGGCTTCAAAAACACATTTTATTAGAAGTTGCATGTACCTCATCCAGAGACACAAGTAGACGCGAACAAGCCAGAGGAATAAACATGATTACATACAGAAGGAGGTATGTTTTGCAAATGTGGGATGCACAATATAAAAGAATCTTAAATTAGAATTCCTATTTAGAAATGAATAATTTCAAGAAAGTCCATTGTCATAGTTACTTGATTCCTCCTTTATTGTACAGTGATAAGGAAATATGAAAAATAAGAGGAAGGTTGTAATTTAGAAAGAAACATTGCCTGAAATATTTATGTCATTTATGGCAGTATATTGCTCTTTCTAGATAAAGGGTCTCTGTGGAACCTGAAGGAGAGGCTGGAGCTGGAGTCCCCAGGGCTCTCTGAGGAGACAGCTCATGCCCAGGCTCTGCAGTTCAGGAGCAGCTGTATCAGAAGATTTGAACATGGGGGATAGCGAGGCCTCTCTAAGAAGCCTGTTAGAGATTCATGTGAGCACGTGGGATTCTGACCCACGTCTACTGCTCACCCACCCAGGAGGCCTTTCTGGAAAGTCAGCTTTACATGAAGCCACACCTGGCCTGTGATCACAGGTGTGATCGGGGGCTGGTCCCAGGGCTGTCTGTGCCTGAGGCTGGGGGGTGGCAATGGCTGGGTGGGAGATGGGGCTTGCCAGATGCTGTCGGCGAAGGTCAGGAGGGAGCTGCAGGCCAGGCCCTGTGGGCGGGTCCCCCGACACCACCATCCAGTTGTCCCAGCTTCCCCAACCCTCCAGGGTGTGGGCCCCTCAGCAGAGACCCCAGGTCTCACTCCATGTGAATCCCTGTGCTGGCAGAGCCCAGAGGGAGGCAGGAAGTCATCAGTGGCTGAGAGGGTAGCAGGGCACACAGTCAGGTGCATGGCATGATCACCCCTCCACATGCAGAACAGTGTGCCAGGACAGCATAAACCCACATGGGGCATCCACATTAGTTACACGGTCTGCCGCAAACCAATATGGGGCTTGGGTTGGCAGCTGGTCCTTTGTGAGCTGGCTCGATGCGGGTCCCCAGCCCCTCGTGGTGCACTGGCCAGCCCCTGAACCTGGAGGGCAAGGCCCTGCCCTAGCACAGACCCGAGCTCCTGCTGGGCTGGGGAACAAGTGTGCTATGTCGCTTTACACTGTGGACAGCACCGTTCAGTTGCACTTTCAGAGGAAATCTATCCGGGGCACCAAAAGGAGGCTTGTTAGTGAACTGGAGGCACTGTTTCTTCTAAACAAGAAGCACTGCTTTTCTCCCTTATTTGATAGCATTCTATCAGTATCTTTCTTAAATAATTCAATCCTATTGGCAAAGAGGGGGGCTTGGCATATTTTTTCCTGCCATTGTTTGCTTTTTAAATTGGGAAAAAATTAAAAGCAATTAAGGAGGGAAATATACCTGTGAGGAGAAGTGCTGCTGCTACATCCCAGTTGCAGCAGAACTGGAGAACTTGTCCTTTTTCATGCTTGCACTACAGATTTCACAAACACTCAGTTGCTTCTGAGTAGTGAGCACCTTCCAGATGTTTGGACACCTGGAGCACCAGTGCTCAGAAGTGCTAATGACTGAACCTGCCGACCAGAGGTAAAGAGAGTAGACACTGAAGTCTCAACCAAAAGTAATGAAAAGCCAATTGTCCTTTTTAAATATTCAGAGACAAAATCAAATTTAGAATTTCAAATTCTGGCACTTGGGGTATAGTCTAAGGATGTGGACCAAATAGACCACTTATCATTAGGAAACAATGACTATCTCTCATTAATAAGATGTTGTTCAAGTGACAAGGCACACCCTTTTGAGACAACTATCAGAAGGTTTTGGGGATTTCAGGTGTAATGTTGTTGGTTTAATACAAAGCTCTTAACCAAAACCAATCTCTCCTCTTAACCCTGATGGCTGAGAAGGATGTACCCCCTTTCTGGGACTGACATGCTCAGTGTTTCTGTGGCACCTCCACAGCTGGAACTATGTCTGGTGTTGGTTGTGTCCATGTCCTGTGAATGGGCAGCAAGAGTGACTTATCCCCAGAGGCTAAATCCAACACTAGGGCAAAGGCAATCAACTTCCTAAATGCGTCCCCTCACCTTAGCACTCAGCAGGGGAACCTTGATGCTCCTGTGTAGCTTTCGATTGTACTACTCTGGAAACCTTCTAGATAAGCTTAGTAGAAATGCAAGGTGGACACTGTTCATAAGTTAGAAATAAAGATGTGTCATTGCTCTCCATCTCCTCAGTGGATGGGGCACCTCTCATGGATTCTGATAATACCAACTTGTCCATGCCATCACAGGTAGTTGAGAGGAGACAAAAATATGCAGGGCAGTGAGCTCCAGCCAGAAATACACTCTTGATCACCTCAGCCATCTATGATCACTTTGATCATTCACAATCATCTCAGTTGCCCTGAACACCTTAGCTGTCCATGATCACCTCAACCATCCCTGATCACCTCAGCTGTTCATCATCACCTAGATCACCTAATGACCACCTAAGCCATCCCCGAGAACCTCAGAGGTCCACATCACCCCAGCCATCCCCATCATCTCAGCTGTCCACCATCACCTCAGCCATCCCCATCACCCCAGCCGTCCCCATCACCTTAGCTGTGCACCATCACCTCAGCTGTGCACATCACCTCAGCCATCCACCATCACCTCAGCCGTCCCCATCACCTCAGCCATCCACCATCACCTCAGCTGTCCACCATCATTTCAGCCATCCCCATCACCTCAGCTGTCCACCATCACCTCAGCCGTCCAATCACCTCAGCTGTCCCCATCACCTCAGCTGTCCCCATCACCTCAGCCGTGCACCATCACCTCAGCTGTCCACCATCACCTCAGCTGTCCACCATCACCTCAGCCATCCCTATCACCTCAGTTATCCCCATCACCTTAGCCGTCCCCATCACCTCAGCTGTCCCCATCACCTCAGCCGTCCCCATCATCTCAGCCATCCACCATCACCTTAGCCATCCCCATCACCTCAGCTGTCCACCATCACCTCAGCCATCCCTATCACCTCAGTTATCCCCATCACCTTAGCCGTCCCCATCACCTCAGCTGTCCCCATCACCTCAGCCGTCCCCATCATCTCAGCCATCCACCATCACCTTAGCCTTCCCCATCACCTCAGCTGTGCACCATCACCTCAGCCATCACCATCACCTCAGCTATCCACCATCACCTCAGCTGTCCACCATCACCTCAGCTGTGCACACCACCTCAGCTATTCCCATCACCTTAACCATCCCCATCACCTCGACCATCCACCATCACCTCAGCCATCCCCATCACCTCAACCATCCCCATCACCTCAGCTGTCCACCATCACCTAAGCTGTCCACCATCACCTTAGCTGTGCACATCACCTCAGCCATCCCCATCACCTCAACCATCCCCATCACCTCAGCCATCCCATCCCCATCACCTCAGCTGTCCACCATCACCTTAGCTGTGCACATCACCTCAGTCATCCCCGATTACCTTGGTCATCCCTGATCATGTGGTTGTTCCTATTGTCCTAAGAAGTCTCTGATCATCTCCACTGTTAACAATCACCTCAGATGTCCATGTTCACCTTAGCCATGCCTGATTACCTCAGCTATCCCTGATACTACAGCTACTTCTGACCATGTTGATGGATGGATGTTCTAACTGCCTTATTCTTGTTTGTTCCTTCTCTTTACCATTGCTAAAATTCAGAGGGACAAAATCAGATGTAAATCAAATGATGATGAGATACAACCCCCATATGGTGTCAGGTGCTGAAACTTGTGGTTAAGAACATCTTGCTAGAGCAGCGACGTATGAAAACCAGCTTCAACCGGTTCATTGGACCTGCACAGAAGAAACCCCTAGTTGTCCTTATCTGAACTTGCTTAATTACCATAGTAAAATCCCCACCCTGGGCAGAGCTTATCCACCCTTTTCCTGATCATGCAGTGTATGTGCAAGCAAGATTTCTCAACCATACTAATCATACAATTATATAAGCAGCTATGTGTGTTCATCTATATGCACAAAAGTTAGGACATAATCAAAGCAGATGCTAAATAGAAACTTAGGCATTTCAGCAAGAGTGAAACTGCAGCTCAGGGAGTTGAGTCTGAGTCACTTTAGACTGACCTTGGCTCCTTGACTCTGTAGACACAATAAATGTAAGTTCTGCCTAACTCTCTTGTTGAAATTTTCTTCTTGCCATCTCTGTTTATCTGTAAAGGCTCTGCTTTGGGGCTTAAGAGTAAGGTAGGCCTCAATTACCTCTGTGGTCCATGATCACCTAAGCTGCCCCAGACAACCTCAACCTTCCAAGATCACCTCAACCTTCCCTAATCACCTCAGCCACCCCTACCACCCAATCACATCAGCTGTTCATGATCACCTCAGCCATCCCTGATCATCTGGTTGTCCCCAAACACTTCAGCCAACCCTGGTCATCTGGCTCTCCTTGATCATCTCAGCTATCCTCTATCACCTCAGCCATCCATGACCAATATAGCCATCCAAGATCACCTCAGCCATCCCTGATCTTAAGCTATCACAGATCACATGGCCTCGATTACCTCCACTGTCCATGATCACTTTAGCTGTCCCTGATCATCTCAGCCATCCATCAAGTCTCTGGAAAGCGAAGGTAGCTTTGAGACTGGCCCTGGTCACCGTGCCACCCAAGGAGCCACCAGGCGTGTGCTGCTGGTGACAGCCCAGTTGAAGGGGGTGGCACTCTTAGTTCACTTGTGCCGGAAGGAAGGGGCCCCAGGAGGGAGCCCACAGCGAAGCCAAAAGTTGGACAGTGACTGGGGTGGGGAGGGGGGCAGACTGCAGCTTCCCAGGATGGAGCCACTTGGGTGTCAGGCGGCAAGGAACCACGTGATGACCACCGACTTGTGAGTTCCCATTATGGTGAGTTTTAACTTTTCTCCCACGTGAGCGCTCTAAGCATTTGCCTATTTTTCTTTGGACTATGTGAGTAGAGATAAGCTCTGCTTCCGAGTGGGAGTACTTTTGCTGGGAGGAACAGGGGCTGGACTCCCAGGGAGAACACTGCTCTCCCAAACACAGTGCGCTCACCAGAAGTCCTCCCTGGCACCAGCTCCTCTCTCCTGAGCACTGCCAGGTCGGCGCCCCCCTCCCCACCGAGGCTGACAAGTAGCGCATCTTCCAGCACAAGCGCCATCTGCTCCAGTGTTTGCTGATTAACTAGGGGACTTCCTGCTTGGAGGGAGAGAAAGGTGCACATGCCCTGCTGCTCCAAGGAGAAGCCCTTCCTCTGGTCCGCAAGCAGCAGCCTGGCAGTGTGTTGCCCCCACATTCAAGACCTCCAGTTTCAGCTGGAAGGTGGGAAGTTCCAGATGCTCTCCTGAAAGGGAAGGTGAGTCAGGTGAAGCTCAAAGGCAGGAAAGATAAGAATCCTTAAGACTTGGCAGCAGGAGGAGAACTTATGTTTAGACCAGGACACTGGGGTCTTACCTACAGAGCCCTGGTGTGACAGTTTAAAGCTTTTCATGGACCCCAGAAAAGATCATGTTCTTAAATCAACTTTATTGAGGTGTAATTTATATGCAGTAAAATGCACCATTTTAGATCGACAGATGTGCACACCATGTATACCCTGCCACAGTCAACAGTTAGACCATTTCCATCACCCCCGAGAGTTTTGTGTGCCCCTTTGCAAGGGGTCCCACCCTGGCCTCAGGCAACCACTGGTTTGCTTTCTGCATCTATGGATGAGTGTTTTGCCCATTGCAGAACATTGTAGTAATGGAACATCAGCATGTATTCTTTTGCACCTGTTTTTCATTGTGCATATTTTTTTGAGATCCATCCATGTTGCTTCATATAAAAGTAGTTTGTTCCTTTTTTAAAATTTGTTTTTTTTAAATTTTTGTTATTTTTTAGTTTTTGTTCCTTTTTATTCTATAGTAGAAATATACTACAAATTGTTTACCCACGTACTTGCTGATGGACATTTGTGTCTCCCTCCAACTTGAAAAAATCATGTTCTCAGAGCTGGTCCATTCCTGTGGGTGTGGGACCCTTTGACTGGATGGGAATCAGCTGGGGCTTTGATTGGATCACTTCAGTGAAGGTGACCCAGGGTGGGTCTTGGGCCTCTTGCTGGAGTCCTTTACAAACAGAGGACTGAAAGCAGAGACACACAGAGAACAGAGACAGAGAGACCCAAGAGGCTGGAGGAGACGAGGCCTGGGAGGAGAGGGGAGAGGTGAGCCATGTGCCTGCATGTCCACAGCTGAGGGTGGGGAAGAGTGAGCCTGGAGCAGGAGGTGGAGCCAGACCTGCACAGCCACCATTGTGTCTCGCCTCGTGGCAGGAGCCCAGGATCACAGGAAGCCAACCTCTGTTGAGACAGCATCTCTGATGGTGCCTTGACTTGGACACTTTCACAGCCTCAGAACTGTAAGCTTTTTTTTTTTTGGAAGTAGGGGATTGAACCTGGGACCTCATACATGGGAAACAGGTGCTCAACAACTGCTTCCCAAACTGTAAGCTTTTAACCTAATACATTCCCATTATAAGAGCTAACCCATTTCTGGTACATTCCTTCCAATGACTTTGAGCATACCAAGACACCCAGACATCCCTGGGAAGACTTCTGGCCACGTGGCCCCATCTTGAGGCTGCTGTGATCCTCACAGGCAATCTCTTTCTGTGTCTTGCTTGAATTACTCATTTCCAATACTCATGCCTTATTGGCATATCATTAGTGTAGTGGTATTTTTTTTTCCTTCTGGGTGGGGTGGAATTTTTTTTTCATGACAAATAGGAAGAAGTAGTCTTGCAGTCTTTTGTTAATCAGAAGGATTCTAGAAATCAAAAAGGGTTTGAAAATCTCTGCTACAGATGATGGTGAAACCCAAAACTTATTTTCAAGTTTTACTAAATCTTTATGTCTCCACCTACCTGTCAAATAAAATACAATGAATGTGAACTTACCTGTGCTGTATTCAGGGTTTTGTGTGTGTCTAGGGAGAAGACTGAATTTTGTAGGAAAACAATGGCCTCTTTGCAGTTCATGGTGAAGGGTTCTAGTTTCTGTCACAATGTTAGAAGAAGGAGACAGCAACAGGTAAATTCTGTTAGAAGGTGAAATAATTGGTTTTGAGTTCCTAGATTTAAACTAACCTCATGGTTATAAAAATCTGCTATGGTGTTGCTAAGTATGAGATTTGGGGCATCAGATGGGAGCATTTCATGAGCACATCATTACCTTCCCCAGCCCAGGGCTCAAGCTGACCACATCATGATTACCTACTTGAATGGTGACTAGGGCAGGCATGAAATTCTGGGTGATGATGCCCTTTCCAAATTTGGAGAACACATCTGCATAAGGAAAATCCCATGAGACCATGGCAAGTGGAGGCAGCTGTGAGCTGTACCTTACCTTATGGAAATGGATCCAGTCACTGTGGCTGTAGGGAAGAGAGCCTTTGTGTCCTGCCGTCAGCTGGAAGCTGTCAACAAGCTTGTGCAGGGCCTTCAGGGAACTCACCACCTCACACTGCCAAAGAAAGCATTCATGCATTTTGGCTACAGACCATCTCTTGGGGAATAACCACTGTAAATGGTTAATTCTTGGGAGAATTGTTTTAACTGGGTTGAAAGAATTGAGGTGCCAGTTTAGGGTATAGCTATCCTGCTTTGTTGAGAACATTAACAAATAGTATGCTTGAATACAGCAATGAAGGTGAAAAGAAGTGAAAGGAGAAGACATCAAAGAGAAATGAAGAAAAGGCCCTAATTAAGTAAAGATAAATAAATGAAAAGAGCAGGAAAGAAGATATGGGTCAAGAGAAAAGGGCAGGAAGAGGAAGGGAAAGTGAGGGAATGAACCAAGGGGCTTCATGTCCAGTTTGGCAGAGTCAGCCCTTATCAGATCATGACCACAATTCTGGACAAAATATAGTGAGTTTCTAAAAGCTCTGGAGAGTGAACAAAGGCAGGCATGTTGTATAGGGGAGTTGAAACTTGGATGGAGGGACTGGCATGGGGCATGTTCCCTATTCCTGTGGCTTTGACTTGGAAGGAGAGTGTGGAGATGGTATGATGTGGAGTGGCAGTGGTGCTGATAGAAAATGAGCATTTTTCTGGTCTGAAGAGCCAGAGAGAAGAGCTGTAGTTGGCCAGTGTTGCTGGAAACTGAAGGTGGATTCCCAGAATAGCAATCGTTAAGGAAGGGGGGGCCCTAGTTCTGTGGGTAAACTCTAAGTTTCTGGCTGCCCTCTGCAGCAAATACCTATGGGGAAGACTTAATAGTTTGCAGCTGAAGGCTAGAGACCTGAATTGAACTCACTGATGGTGATACAGTTTTCTGTTTGAGTCTAACCAAGTTGAATGCATGTTACAACAACACATTTCAGAGGATTATTATAGAAACCAGAGTCGCCACAACAGAACATCCACAAGATCCAGAATATAATCCAAAACCCTGAACACATGAAAAATCAGGAAAATGTGGCCCATTTTTAAGGGAAAAGACAATCAATAGAGGCCAGCCTAAAGATGACTCAGAAGTTGGAATTTTCAGATGAGAACTTTAAAGCCACTATTATTACTCAGTGAGGTAAAGAAAAATATGCTTGCAATGAAGGAAAAGATAGACTCTCTCAATAGAGATGTAGAACATACATTTTCAAAACATTGGAAATTTTACAACCAAAAAATACATTATCTGAAATAAAAAATTTACTGGATGGGCTTAGTAGCAGAAAGGAGATGATTGAGGAAAGAGTCATTGACCTTGAAGACAGAGCTGAAGAAAAGAGAGAGAGAGAGAGAGAGAGAGAGAGAGAGAGAGAGAGAGAGAGAGAGAGAGAGAGAGAGAGAGAGAGAGAGAGAAGAACCGATTATCAGGGACATATGGGACAATATCAGTGTTTGTTAATGGAGTCTTAGAAAAAGAGGAGCAAGAGAATGAAGCAGAAAAAGAAAACATTTCAATATATAATGGCTGAAAATTCCCCAAATTTAGTGATAGACATAACTTTATAGATTCAAGAAATTCAGCAAAACCTAAACAGGATAAATATGTAGAATACGTAAATAAATAGAAAACTGTGCTTAGGACATTGTGGCAGTTGAGATTATTTATGAATTCCAAAAAGAGATTATGTTTGCAAACTGGTCTGTTCTTTTCAGTGTGAGACCTTTTGATTGTATTAGATTCAGCTGAGATGTCTTTGATTAAATTATGTTAAGGTTAGGGCTTTGATTCTGCCATGTCATTAGGGTAATTTAGTTTGAGTCACTGTTCCCCACTGTGAGCTATATAAATGGACATTCAATCAAGGAGGCACAGAGAAGTCGATATACACAGGAGAAGAACAGAGGAAGAGAGACAGCTCCATAGACATGGCAGAGACCCTGGGAAGAGAGATGAGCCATTTGTTTGATAGTTTACAGCTGGCCTTGTAAAGAGAACAGAGCAGCTGAGCCTGGAAAGAAGTGAGCCCCAGAGGAAGAGAGATGAACATTATGCCAACCTACAGCTGAGATTGGAAGAAGCTGGGACCACAGAGCCTTAAAAGGAAAGAGGAAGGCTGAACCCTCACAGACTTTGCCTGCCATCTTGCTTTAACATGTGGCTACAGATTTTCTGTGAGGAAGTACCTCTTATGGTACCTTGAGTTGGACTCTTTAGGGCTTTGTAAGTATAAGCTTTTACCCCAGATAAATACCCTTTATAAAAGCCAACTGATTTCTGGTTCTTTGCATTATCACCCTTTTTGGCTAATACAGACATCATAGTCAAATTGCTGAAAATAAGGAGAAAATCATGCAGGCAGCCAGAGAACAATGACTTGAATTACTGTGGACTTTTCATCAGAAACTATGAAGGTTAGAAGACAGTAGATTGTGACTGACAAAGTGCTGAAAAGAAGAAAACCCAACAATACTGTCAATTCAGAATTCAATACCTAGCAAAAATATCCTTAAGTCTGAAGGCAGTGTTAAGGTATCTTCAGATAAAGAGAAACAATCAAGAAGAGAGATAAGTAAAGGAAAAGAATGAAGTTGAGAAGAAAGGTAAGATTTTTTTGAAAAAAAAAAAACACACAAACCTCTGGATAGGAGGTAGATTTCTAAGCTGCCACTTGGCTTTAACCAGAATTTATATAAATTCTTTTATATTTATTATCTCATTTAGATGCCTTAAACAGCATTCAGAGTCATGCCTAATCCTGAACATCCAAAACCATCACCTCGATTGTTGCATCCTTGTCCAGCCTAAATGCTGATTCTTTATCCACCAACATCAAAATGCTATGAATTATGGGAGGATTGTGTTCTGAAATATGTAAGAAAAAATATTACTGATTAGATTTCTAGTTTATAACTGATAATATTGAGTTAACAGAATCATGCAATGTTGATTGATACTACTCTATCATATAGTTATTTTTCCAAAACACCTATAAAGCATGAAATGTAGTTTGTTTTGCTCTGGATATTATTTGCACTTATGAATTATTGATGTAGTCAGGTTTATTGATGTATAATTTACATGCAATAAAATTCATCCTCTTTTGTGTATAGTTCTATAAGTTTTGACAAAAGCATAAAGTCATGTAACACCACCATATTTAAGATATGGAAGAGTTCAGAACCAAAATTTCTCTCATGCCCTTTTTGAGTCAAGACCTGCCACATCTAGCCCTTGGCAACCACTGAGTTGTTTTCTTTCTATATAAATTTGCCTATTTCAGAATGTCATTTAAAGGTACTCATACATTATTGATTTCTTTCACTTAGCCCAGTGCATTTGAAATTCACCATGTCACTGTGTGCTTTATTGCTTAGTATTCCATTGTATGCATGTACCATAGTGTTCATTCACTTACCAGTCAAAGGACATTGGGGTTGTTTCCAGTTTTTGACCCTTATAGGTAAAGTCACTATAAACATTGTGTGAACATAAGTTTCATTTGCCTTGGGTAAATTCTTAAGAGTGGGATTTCTGGCTCATATAGTAAATATATGTTTAACTTTTGAAGAAACTGCCAAAATAGTTTTCCAGAGTGGCTATACCAGTATGGATTCCCACCAGCAATACCAAGCACTTAGTATTGTCAGGTTGTGTATGTGTGTCATCTCATCGTGGTTTTAATATGCATTTCCCCTATGACTATTGATGTTGAGCATATTTTCATGTGCTTATTTGCCAACTGTATCTCTTCTTTGGAGAAGTGTGTCCAAACCTTTTGTACATATATTATTGGGTTAATAGTTTTCTTCTGGGATTTGAGATTTCTATGTATACTCTGGATACAAGTCCTTTATCAGATATATGTTTTGCAAATACTTTCTTCCAGTCCATGGGTTGAATTTTCATTTTATTAACAGTACCTTTTGAAGAGTGGAAGTTTTCATTTTTTCTGAAGTCAAATGCATCAGTTTTTTTCTTTGATAAATTGTGCTATTGGTGTCAGAGCTAAGAAATCTTTGCCTAACCCAAGGTCATGAAGATTTTCTCCTATGCTTTCTCTTGGATGTCTTATAGTTTTATGTTTTACTTTTAGGTCTATGATCCATTTTTAGTTAATTTTTGTATATGTTGTGAGATATAGGTTGAGAATCTTTTTTTTTTTTTTTGCATATGGATGCCCAATTGTTCCAGCCCTAGTTGTTGAAAAGTCTTCTTTAATGTATTTTATGACTTTAGTTAAGCATCCTTTGTTCCTGTTTGCTAGAATCATTTTTTTTTTTTGCATATGGATGCCCAATTGTTCCAGCCCTAGTTGTTGAAAAGTCTTCTTTAATGTATTTTATGACTTTAGTTAAGCATCCTTTGTTCCTGTTTGCTAGATTATAGCTGAGACTGGATCATTCAGCAATGAAATGCTTTTATTTACAGAGTACTTTTCATTCATTTTCCCAGAGCTTTAAATTTTTAATAATTAAACAGATTTTAGACTTTTTTTTTTGTAATCCCCTATTTTGAAATGAATTTACTGGAGGGCCTCAGAACTGAGATTTTATGTGTATTAAGTTAACGTTAGATTTTTGCTAACCAGCTTCTTGTGGGTAATACTAAATAAATACTCGTTGAATTAATAAAATGACCAATAGAAGGAAAAATTTCTTGCTTTCTCATTTTAGAACTTTATTCTATTTCTCTCAGTTCAGCTATAATTTTGAATTATCATGCATTAAAAGTTTTGAAATTTTTTGATAATTCTCATATATATGAGTAAATTTTTACTATCAGAATTTGTTACTGTTGCAAAGAAAAATTAATATTCATTCTAAGATAAATGAGAATAGAGACAATGCTTTATGATAATTACTCATATTAGTTTGTAATGGTCATATGTTGGGAGTGGGGTAGGGATGAAAATTCCTAGGATTTCCTACCAATAAGAAAAAAATCATAAATTATTTTTCAAAACTGAGAGCTTTTTAATGGTAATTGAATTTTAATAATTTTAATTTGATAACTGAACATTGTAAAATAATAAATTTGAGGTATCATGACTTGAAATTGAGTTACTATGAAAAAGAATTGTACTTCTTTGGGCTCTGTGAATACAAATTAACTGCTTTTCTATAGCCCTCAAAATTGAAGTTGAAAATGGAAAAATTTAACTCACATCAGAGTGCCATGTCCGCCTCGCTGTGCTTCCGCTACTTTACTTGGTTCACATGTATCTTGCTCTTTACTCCCCAAAGGCAGTGCAGTTCCTGTTCCTTTCAGGACCCACTGGCTTGAGGATGAGGGGATTTCTCTCTAAGGTGAAAACCTGCCCCAGTCGGATCCTCAAAACCCTCGGGGCAGCCAGAATGGCAGCTTGCTGGAAAAAAGATCTGTGTCAATGGAAGAGAATTGAACTTTTGCCTGAAAACACTATTCTCAGGTTCTATAGAAGATTCAGTTGCGATGAACAATTTAGGAACGCAGCCGGCTTTCCCCAGCTCCCGACGTCTGCTTTTTAACGATGTGCAAGTAGAGAGCGGCTGCCACATTCGCAGGCGCCAGAAGCTTGCGGTGTCCCGCTGTGGGGGGTGAGCACCGGAAACAGCCGAGGCGGCGTGCTCCTGCAGAGAGAGCCGCCGAGCGCCGGGCTCCTGTCCCTCCACAGTGGAGGCGCCTGGCCGGCCTCTGCCTCCCTGAGCTTCCCCGGCTTCTGCCCCGCTCCCACCTCCACAGGAAACCCGCCCTGACCCACCTGGAGCTGCGGGAGTCGTCCCGCCCTAGGCGGTGGGAACCCGGGAGCCTCTGCGAGGCCCTAGCCACGTGGCGGCGCTCCTGCTCCAGCGCCCCCTGCTGGCCGGAGGCTTCCCAGGCGAGACCACTGAGACTTGGAGCATCACAGCAGCCGCGCGCCCTCTTCGTTGCAAACCTCCGGAGCAGCTAGACACAAAGCTGATGGGTGTGAACCTATTTCCTCTCCTCTGACTAAGGGCTAAGGAGCAAAGCTGCCCAAGGTGGGAAGGGGGCGCCCGGGCGGAGCTGATGGCGGGACAAGCACCAGGCCAGGCTCCACCTGGCCACCTCCCTGGGGTGCGTGTGGCACCCCAGGGGCGATGAGAAGAGAGGGGAGGCGGGCCGAGGAAGGGTGCAGAGGGGCAGTGCGGGTGGGGCTGGCGCCCACCCTGGGCCAGCGTGGCAGCCTCGTGAGGTCAGGCAGGTCTGGGCCAGGTGTGCGTTCTGTGCCTCCAGGTGCTCCCAGGGCTGACCCCAGCAGAGCTAGGCCGGGGCGGGCGACCCAGGCGGCTCAGTGGACAGAAACGTCTGGATGCTTCCTGGCTTCTGATCTCTGAGCCCCAAAGTTGGGGATGCGACCAAGTAAGGCGCAGCCCCGCAGAAGGAACGTGTGTGCTTCTGGAATGCTTTCTGGGAATCGGATTTGGCCTGTACAGGTGCTAACTTGTACTTTAAAGTGACAGGTTACAGCAGCTCACAGCGGGTCACCGCAGGCTCAGCCTCCGTTCCTCTCCCTGGTCCGCACCTGACTCTCCCTTCTTGCCCTCACCTGCTCCCACACCGCACTTCTCCCACACCTTCCCCCCTCCCCTCGCACCTCTCCCGCACCTCCCTCCTCCCCCGCACCTCCTCCCCCTCCCCCGCACCTTCCCCTCCCCCCGCACTTCTCCTGCACCTCCTCCTCTCCTGTTCAGACGCCCTGCTGCAGCACGCCAGGCCTTTCTCAGGGTGTCCCCCCCTCTTCCCTGGGACTCCCTCCCATTTCCCAGACTTACCCCCAGATACATGGAGGCCCTTGGGGCTTCCTGGAGAACATCCACCCCACCCACTTCTCTCCCCTTTCCTGGGGATTTCCCACTTCCCTCTGGATTTCACCCATGACTCAGAACCCAGCATTGAGGTTTCCTGGACAACCTCACTTGACCCAGTCCTGGAAACGGTGGCCCAGATGCCAGCGGAGCAGGCAAGTCCTGGAGCACCCCAGGGGCCCAGGACCCCATTCCCCCAGCAAGCTGTGGCTGCCTCCCCATGTCCCTGTCCACTGTCGGGAGATGACACGTGTGCCCTGCACCCAGATTTCATCAGGGTGTGAGAGGCTAGGGGCTGCTCTTGCTCCTGCTCAGACAGAAAACGGGGCCAGTCGCCTGCACACCTGGGCCCTGGCTGGCATCCTGGAGCTGCCCTGGGGCACAGGCTCCCCACGAGCCTGCAGGGTGCACACGAGGTGCTCCTTGGCCTGAATGACCTCCCGACCCTGGAGCAAGCAAGAGCCGAAGTTGCTGGAAAGGCCGCTGCCCCTGCCAGCAGCCACTGGACAAGTCTGTCTGGTGCCAGGAGGGGCTCTTTGCTTTCTTCTTTCCCACCTTGAAGCACAGTGTCCCTTGCCCCATCTCAAGCCTTCGTGTGCAGGTGAGACATGCTTGGGCAGCGGGTGCCCAGCAGACTTAGGGCACCTAAAGGGTGGCAACACCTGACCCGGCCTCACCTGCAAGGCTGCAAGGGCTTGGGAAAGCGCAGGGGCAGCCGGGCTCTTCCATGCTTCCACCAGGATGACCTGCATCTCCTTCCTGGAGAGGCAGATGGCTTCAGATGCTGCAGCCAAGTGTTCTCCTCCGAGCTGTTCCTGCTCTGAACGAGCCTGGGAACCCATAAGATGCCCTCTGCTCTGCAAGTTAGGGAAGATCTTCTTTTTTTTTTAAAGATTTATTTATTTATTTATTTCTCTCCCCTTCCCCCCAGTTGTCTGTTCTCTGTGTCTATTTGCTGCGTCGTCTTTTTTGTCCACTTCTGTTGTCCATGGCACGGGAATCTGTGTCTTTTTTTTTGTTGCATCATCTTGTAGTGTCAGCTCTCCGTGTGTTCAGCGCCATTCCTGGGCAGGCCGCACTTTCTTTTGTGCTGGGCGCACTCCTTGTGCGTGGGGCTCCCCTACGTGGGGGACACCCCTGTGTGGCAGGGCACTCCTTACCCGCATCAGCACTGCACGTGGGCCAGCACCACACGGGTCAAGGAGGCCCAGGGTTTGAACTGCGGACCTCCTATGGGAAGCTCTTCTTTAGACACAGGTCGATTCCCTGTTCCCTGAGAAATCAAGCCGCTGACCAGTTGGAGAGGCATTCTGTGGTGCTTGAGGTTTCCTTCTCTCAAATACTCATCAAACATGGGCATCCAAGGATGCGGGAAACGGCCCTTTCTCCTTCACCCACCCCACCAAAGAAGCACAGACTTAGCGCTTTCTTGTGCTAGTTTGTTTGTTTGGGTTTTAATGTGAACATGAAAGTTAATTCTGATGTAGTGGATAGAAAGAGGAAGGGAACCTCTTCTCAGCTTGATATCAACCATTTGGTCCATTACACCTATGCAGAGTTAACAAAAGGCAGCCAAAACATCTTTTGAAACTAAACATGCCATCATGTGTTTTTTTGGAACTCCCCATTTAAGTGTTATCTTATTGTGAGTGTGATTGGAATCTTCAGTTCTAAATTTAATAGGAAAAAAAGGAGGCTTGGGGAGTGGATGTAGCTCCAGTGGTTGAGTGCCTGCCTCCCATGTACGAGGTCCTGGGTTTAATCCCCCATACCTCCTTAAAAAAAATGGCTAGGGTAGGATGATATATCCATTTTTCAAAAGTCTTAGTTTTTTCTGGCAAACTTCTTCAGCCCTAACTTCCACAGCTAATTAATATTCTAATTAATTTCTATTTCTAGATGCTAATCTTAAAATGGATGCACACCTTCCATGAGTCAGTGATGTGCTGATGCTGACCACAAAGCAGGTGCCCTGGATCCCAGGGCAGGGAGTTCCTGTCTGCTGCCATAGCCAGTAGTTCAATTTTGGGTGTCACTTTTAGAGTATATACTTTTAAAAAGGGATGTGTATTGAGGAAGGACTGAGTGTTCTAGAAATGAAAGTGGGGTGCTCCCAGGGGTTGGCCTAGGGCTACTGCAGTGGATGCTGACACCCCCATCTTCCTTCTCCTTCCCTGCCTCAGTGAATGCCTCCTGCATCTGGATTTCTATGCACCAGGGCTGGCTCTGGTTGTTGAAGCCCGTTTTGCCTACATGGGCAGCTGTCAGTGCTGTGGTGGCCCCAGCCCCAGGAGCAATGCGTGTCCGTGGCTATCAGGAGCTGGGTAGACATACCTTGCTCCCTCTGAGGCTGGTGCTGCCTGGGTCCTGGCATCCTGTGGGGTCCAGGTGCCTACTGTGGGGACTGCTGGGTGATGCTTCTCTGAGCACTTCCTTCTTCCTGCTGTTTTCCTTTGCTCTGAAATTAAGGACCAGACCTTGGGCCTGTGTCTCAAGATCTGCTTCTGGGCAAACTCAACACACTACTTCTTTCACATTTCTGAAAAGCTACCATGCAGAAGAGCAAGCAGTCATGCAGGCTTGTCCCAGTGAAGCTGTGTTGTGCAAGCATCACATGCTCTTCTCCAGGATGGCTGCCAAGTGAACCGCCCACCCCTGAAACCAGGGCTGATTTCTGGTTTAGAACAGCTGCTGGACGCTCCTCCTGGGCAGGCTGAGAGGAGATCCAGGAGATCCAGGAGATCCAGTTACTCTTTCCTGTGTCCACATTGGTGCGGGACTGGGAGGGATAAACTGTGCCCTGCTAGGAAAGGCTCATGATGTCCCCAGGCCACTCAGCATGACCCCACTCCTCCCCCCCCCCCAAAATAAAACCTTCTTGAGCTTCTCTTCTTGAGTCTCCATCTCCTGTGACTGGTGAAGGCGGTGACTTAACTCCTTTGCTTTCTTCCTTACCTTCATGCAGTCAACCACATGGTCCAGGGACTCAGTTCATTGGTGTCTCTTCTCCACTACTGCCACCCTGCATTTCCCTGCCAACAGCCTGCTCCCTCCGTCCACTACACAATATGAGTTCATATATGGATGGATGGGTGGATGGATGGATACATGGATGATGGATTAGGGGATGGGTGGATGATGGATTGGTGGATGGATGCATGGATGGATAGATGATGGATTTGGGGATGGGTGGATGGATTCCTGCACTGGGAAAGAGGCCAGATGTATGAAAACAAAGATCCTTTGTAATGTTGAGAATCTATGATTCTGGGAAGCGGATGTGGCTCAAATTATTGAGCTCCTGTCTACTACACAGTGTGTGTGGGTGTCCATGATTCAGTTCCTGGTGCCTCTTAAAGAAGACAGTGAGCCAGTGTGACAGGCAGGTGGGGCAAACTGACACAAGATGATGCAACAAGAGACACAAGAAGAAAAACATAATGAGATACACAAGAAAACAAGGAACGGAGGTGGCTCAAGTGATTAGGTGCCTCCCTCTCACTTCGGAGATCCTGGGTTCAGTTCCCAGTGCCTCTTAAAGAAACAAGGAAGATGAACAGACACAGCCAGTGCAAACCATGAGGGATGGGGAGAAATAAATAAATAAAAATAAAATCTTAAAAGGAAAGAGTCTGTGATTCTATGTGTAGCTAAGAGTTTGATGGCAGTCCACTTATAAAGCAAACTCACAGGAATATCACATAATATGTCTGCATATGAGATCACATTATGAGATATGCCCTCCAGACTGTGGGCTAAGTACTTGAGGTGCATTATCTCTAAGCCTCTAACCCACCCCCGAGACAGGTGATATTGTCGCCTTCCATGTGGGAGGACAGCGAGGCTTAGTGAGGTCAGTGCTGTACTCCAGCTAGTAAGGAGAGGCAACAGTCCCAGCCTCCCTGGGCTTCTTCCCCTGAGCCACTGCTGTCCTGCCACCTCCATCGACAGAACGCAGGGGACCCTTGGCTGGTGGCCATTAGGGTATGTTTAAAACACGTCTGCATCCGGGATCAGGAGACCCTGAACACACTCTAACTGTCCTTGGTTCTGTGCCTCTGTCCTCGGTCCTCAGCAGAGCCCAAAACCACACTCCTGGAGAAGGTCACCAGAGCGGTCTGATTCCTGAGCATACCCGCTGAGGAATTGAGGTCCTCCGCAGGACCTGGAGACATGTTCCTCCTGGGATCACCATCTGCTGAAACCGGGCTTCTCTTGAGAAGCTAACATCCTCTCTTTCTTCAGGCAGCTAGTAGATATGCAAACTGTTGCCTTGGCACCCGGGGCTGTGCATTGGCAGCCAGAACGTGTGGAAGTGAGCCCGATGCTCAGGCGCGAGACGACGCCTTTCCACGCAGCCCCCACTTCCCTATGAGGCCTCCTCTCAGTTTCATTCTAAACATCCTGCTATGTCAGCTCATGTTTTTGTCCAAGGCTACTTCAAATCTTTTTGAGAAAAAGGTGGGGTATTCTTATAAACAGGTAAATAATACTTGAGGCAATTTACTGAATCGTGCTGAGCAACATGTAATTAAGGGCCACAGTGTGTAGACCAGGGCTCAGGAAGGGGAGAAGTCGGGGTGCCCGGCTCAGAGAGGCGGGAGGAGGCCCTGGTCGGAGGCAGGGGTGGGGCTCACCTTGCAGGAGAGCCTGGAGGGGGGGAGTGACATGCGCCTGCCGCCCTTCGGTGGTGGTGAAGGAGAGGTGCAGGGCACCGGAGGACAACAGCAAGAGCTGCAGGGGCGGCTGGGGGAGGACCTCCCTCCCCCGGCTCTGAGTCACCCCTGGTGCCTGCGCACGCAGGGATTAGGGTCCCTGGATTAGACGGGATGACCCTGTGTGTTAGCAGACGTGACTTATCCCCAAGCAAAAAGATTCAGCACATCTTTGGCCTTGGAAGGCTGGAAACCCCAGCCACAGAGGGCCGCTCCCAAATCTGAGGGTCTTGGTCTGAAATCTGCCCAGAGCCCGGCTCAGGTCCCACCTGGGGATGGAGCCGGCAGCTCGGCGCTCAGGAGCGCTCACTCGACCACGCGGGCGCCTTGTGCAGACCCTACCACTGCCGGCCGCGGGGCCGCGTTCCCGCGGACGAGAGCGTCATGGAATGCGAACCTCCGTCAGCGGGACCCACGTGGCCTTCCTCCCAAAACACAGCGCTGGAGACCTGCCCCGGAGGAGCGCGGCTGCGCGCGCACCGGGGAGGGTGGCAGCCCCGGAGCGCAGCAGCGCCTGCCTGACTTCCCGCAACTGGCCGGGCGCCTGGGCCGGGAGGCTCCGGGGCTGGCGGCCACAGCAGCGCAGCGCGGCGGGAGCGGCCGAAAGTGTGCTGCCACCTGTGTCGGCGCGGATGAGGGTGAAAGAACATCTCAACAGATACCTGGGCAAAGGTGAAGTGTGTCCCCGTGTTTTGAAGGCTCAGCTCAGCACGAACGCCCGCACAAAAGAGCCTGAGCACAACGGGGCTCTGGGAGGGCTTGGTGACTCAGAAGGGAAAGGTAAGCATGCCACACCTTGCAGGCCAGGTGCGTTCCTGGAAAGTAGGCTATCAAGAAACATCTGAAAACTGAATATTTCATTTCCACCGAGAATACTCACCAACTCAACACCACACAAGAAACATATTTATACTGAATAATCTCATCCTAATTTAGTCTGTTTTCTAAAGCAGATTTTCCAAAGAATGTCATAAAATTTACCTGTCGCAAAATATAAAGATTAAAATAATAAATAGCAGTTTTTTTTTCTATAGAATTATTAATGAAATCATGCCAACAGCGATACGTCAGGTTGAGGACTTCCCCGGTTTCTTTGTGCTGCATCCTGTGAGTTAGCCTGGCGCGTGCCCGCCCTGCCCAGGGCTGCTTCCCTGGTTTCTTTGTGCTGCGTCCTCTGAGTTAGCCTGGGGGGTGCCCGCCCTGCCCAGGGCTGCTTCCCTGGTTTCTTTGCGTCCTCTGAGTTAGCCTGGCGCATGCCCGCCCTGCCCAGGGCGGCTTCCCCGGTTTCTTTGTGCTGCGTCCTCTGAGTTAGCCTGGCGCGGTGCCCGCCCTGCCCAGGGCTGCTTCCCCGGTTTCTTTGCGTCCTCTGAGTTAGCCTGGCGTGTGCCCGCCCTGCCCAGGGCGGCTTCCCCGGTTTCTTTGTGCTGCGTCCTCTGAGTTAGCCTGGCGCGGTGCCCGCCCTGCCCAGGGCTGCTTCCCTGGTTTCTTTGTGCTGCGTCCTCTGAGTTAGCCTGGCGCGTGCCCGCCCTGCCCACGGCTGCTTCCCCGGTTTCTTTGTGCTGCGTCCTCTGAGTTAGCCTGGCGCGGTGCCCGCCATGCCCAGGGCTGCTTCCTGGGCGCCGCTGATGCTGACACAGGACGGGGCGCCCTGGGCTCCTGTCTGCTCCCCACAGGCAGGTCCGCAGCAGGGCCCGCCGGGTGTGCAGCGGCAGCGCGGCCAGTGGGCATTGGGCGGCTCCACGGGCAGCGTCCGGCGTGGGGCTCCCGCTGAAGCCGTGGCCTTGTTCTGTCTTCTGTGGCCTGGAGCCCGTGGCGTGAGCGTCTCCAGCTGGCGCGGTCCTGGGAGAGCCGCGGGGTCCCCGGAGGGGAGGTGCACGGCACCCTGCGTCACCCCAGAAGCTCACATCAAGCCGCTCCCGCAAAGCCGCAAAGCCTGCGGTGGATGGTCAAGGTGGAAGCGCCTGGCCAGGCAGAGTGTGCTCTCAGCCCAGGTCCCACCGCCGCACCGCGCAGGGGTTGGGTCTTCCCAGGGGCAGAGGGCAGACCCGGCCCGGCCCCCCTGCTGACCACACAGGGCGCTGCATTCTCACTCCAGCTGGGCCAGGACTTCCACGGTATTTTTCCTTTTAAACAGCTTTTTTGGAGGTGTATTTTGCCTATCCTAAAACTCATCCGCTCAATTCGGTGGGTTTAAGTAACCTTACGGAGCAGTGGTGTCATCACCATAGGTCAGGTTCAGAGCATTTCACTTCCGCAGGATCCCGGCACCCACTGCCGGCTGACCCCTCCCACCCCAGCGCCGGCAGCTGCTGGCCTGCCCGGGCTCCACGGACCTGCCTTCGCTGGGCTTTCCAACAAGGAACCAAACAGCCGTGGTCTCCTGCGTCTGGGTTCTTGCAGCACAACTGCTTTTGAGTTCAGCCACGCCATACCACTCGTGGGTACCTATGTCTTTTCATGGCTCACATGCCACTGTCTGGATAAACCACATTGTGTCTATCTGTCACCAGCTGATGGACATTAATTGCGTAGGATTCACTTTTTTTAGTTTAAACCTTTACCTTTTTTTTTTTTTAAAGGTATTTTTATATAATGAAAACGTAAAAGTCCTTGCCCAACTATTGCTGTGGAGTATCTGTCTGTCTGTCTGTCTCTCATGCAGGTCACTCAGGTTAATGGGAAGAAAATAAAAGATCGTCTGTCTCCAGGGGGGACAGGTGAGAGGACCGGTGGGCAGGATGGTCAGCGTGGCAGGGCCAGAGCACGGCCCCCACCAGCTGGGCCCTGCCCCTGCCCACTTGGAGGCCCCTCCCAGTTCAAGGTGTGTGGCAGCAGAGGGTCCCCTAAGGAGGTCAGGGTAAGAGCTCACAGTTCAAGGCCGTGAACAGCCCAACTCGAGGCACCGCCGGGTGCTTTCTCACCAGGGTCAGCAGCTCGTGTGAGGCAGGGCCCGTCGGTTCTGAGAGGCCCAGTCCTTGCGGGGTCGGCAGGCCTCCTCACAGCCTCGCCTGCTCTGCTTCCCGCCCGAGGTCAGCAGCAAGCTCTCGGGCGTATTGCTCTGCTCCTTGAGCCTCTCAGGGGCATGTCTCCCTGCAGCTCAGCTGTGGATGAAACTGGAGGGCCTTTCTCTCATGTAGAGAATCAAATACGGCAGCTGCCTTTATCTAGTTTGTGTGTCTCTGCATCTCCATTCACGTCCAACCCAGCCAGACGGCAGAAACCCAAGCTGCTCCCGCCTCCCTGACACAGTCCAACCAAAAGCCCTAAATTGATCTTACCAAGTCATCTACTCAAAGGACCCTCAAATGGACAAGCACGGCCTCACTTGCCTTAAATACCACAGTGTCCACAATGTTTTCCTGAGGGCCACCTGCTGGGCCCAATGCTCTCCTGTGCGCAGCATCTACTGCTAGTTCAAACTGTGAGCTCAGAGGCGTGACGACACCTTCACAGGTGGCACCGTTTCACTCTTACATCACAAGTTGAGCTCTGATGTCGGATGGAAAGCAGAACTTGAATGCCATTAACTTGGGTGTCTAGTGGAGGAGGCTTCCAAACAAAATGTGAGAGGTACAGCCTGGCTTCTCCTTGCAGCTTATAGTAAAATGTGAGAGAAAAGGGATGAGCTGAGAACTGAACTCCTGGGCACAAAGAAACGAGGAAATGATGGTGTGGAAAATTCTGAGCATATCCAGATAGTGTGTTCTGAGGCTGGGGCCAGAGTGGCCACCAACGACCTCCCTGAGCTTCTGGAGAGCGAGTGCCCAGAGGACAGGGCTTCATGGGAGGGTTGAACTGAACACAGGTCCAGAAGCCCTTTCAGGGGATGTCAGGGTTGCACATGTAGTTATGCAGGAAGGATCTGCAGAAAGTTCTGCCTGATGGTGAACTGCACTCAAAGCTGACAAGGTTTTTGAGAAATTTGTACGAGTAGAACCCGTGCCACCCTGGACTGAAAGGGACAGGCAGGGACAAATTGAGGGAAGAATGACTTCAAGGGCAGGACCATGGAAGCCGACATCTTCTCAGCCAGGGAAGTGTGCCCACCCATGTGTGTGGAAAGGGTGGGCTTAACTGCCACACTTGGAGGAGGCAGGCCTTGCACCCCATTGTTCAGGGAGAGTGCTGCCACCCCAGTCTTCAATGAGAGTGGAGCCTATTCCCTGGGATTGCAGAGAGTCTGGCCATGACCCCAATGCTTGAAGAGGGTGGAACCTTCGCCCCCGTGTTCAGAGAGAGCTTGGCTGCTGTGCCAGTCCTTGGAAGGGGTGGGGCGGCTGCACCATCTGGCCTGGATGACAAACATGTTTCCATAGATGACTCTCAAGCCTTGACAGCTAACGGAATTTTCCCTCTTTGGCTTTAGAATTGTTTGGGACTCATGACCCCTGTTTCCCTTCCAACTTCTCCCTTCTGGAATGGAAATGCTTATCCTTTCCTCTCCCTCCAATATATTAAGACCAGATAACTTGATTTCTAGGCCCATCTGACAGAGGACTTGTGCCCCAGGACAGATCACAGGTACAGCAAGTTTTGATGAAACTCAGCACTAAGCATTGTTACTGAAATGATTTAAGGATTTTGGGGTGTTGTGATGGAATGAATGTAGATTGTATGTGGGAAGAACATGTCTTTTTGGCATCCCAGAAAAACATGTTTTTCAATGTAATTCATTCCTGTGAGTGTGGCTCCATTATAAATAAGATCTTGAGAAGTTATTTCAGTTAAGGTCTGGCCCAAATGAATCAGGGCTTTCATCCAGAAGACTGGAGTCCTTAGACAGAGTGGAAGTCAGGGCAAGCACAGGGAGCAGCCGGGAGTGGATGTTGTGGGAATCCGGGAGGGAAGGAGAGGGCAGGAGAGGCCACCCGCATGTCTCCAGGCAGCAGGGACCAGGGACCTCGGGCCCCTGGCAGCCAGCCCGTGACGCCACAGTCTCCTGGGAGAAAGCACTGCCTTGATGGCTCCTTGATTTTGGACTTCTCCTATCCTAGCCTCAAAATTGTGAGCCAATAAACTCCCATTTTTTAAGCCAACCCACTGCAGGGTATTTGCTTTAGCAATGAGGACACTAAAACAGCATTTCTCCTGGGAGAGAAATTTTACTTCATTGTATTTTATATTGACACAAGGTGGATTCCTGTCTTATGGAATATTTATAATTTCAGGAATCAGAAGGAACCCTAGCCATGGACTAGCTACAGACATGGATTTTCACTGTGTCTCCCACAACTGTATATTTCCTACACAATAGAAAGCAGGAGAGCAAATGGGCATAAAGGAAAGTTTAGAGCATGGAAACAATGGTCAGAGAGTTATTGCTTTATTTTTGTTTTAATTAAATAGCAGCAAGGCAACAGAATGTGTTTTGTTTGTTTGTTTGTTTTTGTTTGTTTTTGAGGGACTGGGGCCAGGGATTGAACCAGGGACCTAGTATGTGGGAAGCCAGCACTCGACCACCGAGCTACACCGGCTCCCTAACATAATGTGTTTTAAACTAAAGAATTTTATTATGAACTATTTCTGTAGTACATGTGGTGTGTTCTATGCCATCTGAATCCTGTGCAGATAACCTCGTTTTGAAGATGAGAAGATCCTTCACAGGCAGGCCATTTGCAGCCGTGTGGGTTTCTGAGGACTTGAAAGGCCACTGCCCATGGACTGCCTGGCGTCAGGTGGGCAGGCCAGGTGTGGCTATGCCCGGCACCACAGGAAACACTGGAGACAGAGCCCAGTGCTGCACTTCATTAAGGCGGTGCTGCTGGGGCCGAACTTGCCATCCAAGCCCCCAAGGTTTTGGCCTGTCTCGCTTCTTTGCAATGTCACTGATTTTGTTCTTCACAAAATAATATATATATATTTAATTTGAAAAAGGGGAATATTTGACTTAAGCAGCTTTGCCATTACTCCTTTGCTTACTTTTGTTTAAACATCCTTTTAAATAATCCTTACCTGGAGCGCTACATGGAGAAGAGACAATTCCAATACTTAGAGAACGCCAGGGAAGCATCCCCGGATGTTGCCGGCAGCTGTGTAGAAAACCACCGGCATTCCTTCAAAACGGACAGGAAATGTGACTTGCCCATATGAAGGAGTTTTATTGCAAACACTATTTTCAACAAGTTAGAGGCAGATAAGGAACAAAAGGGAGAGGGAGGCGGCGTGAGGGGAGGGGAGGCGGCGGCCAAGCCCTGGCAGCCGAGCCCCTCTCCTCCTGGACACACTCAGGGTCCCCCCCAATGCAGACGGGACACTGGCCCTGGCCTCGGGCCCCTGCCAGGTCGTCTGTGGGTGGCAGGCCCCTCGGGGGCTCCCGGCCGCGGCTGCGCAGGGCCTCCAGGCAGGACTTCGGAGTGCCGGCCACCCCCTCAGTGGGCCTGTTCCCTCTTTATCTGACAGAGTCCAAGTCCAGTGATGCCTCATTGACAACAAGCCATGGATGCTGAGGGACGAGTTCCTAAGAACTCGCTCTAGAAAAGGGGTGGCGGTTTGGTGGCCGTGCACAGCCTAACACAGGACCCTTCCTGCACCAGGACTTTAGTTCCCGGACGTTGCAACTTGCCCCTTCCCGTGCACATTGACCATTGCACAAACATTATTACAACAATCGAGAAAATAAAAAGGAAAGAAAAAGCTGTTATTTTCACTGACCTTGTCTGGGATAGACATAGCTTTTCTAAACTGGCCTGCAGTCACCATTAGCACACAATTCTCTGTTACATAAATCTCATTACCATATTGATGTGAAACCCAGAGCACTTCTACCTTATCCATTATAAACAACAAATGCAAGGGTCATTTTTATTATACAGTGTCTTCTTCCTTTGAAGTTCATTTTAGGTGCATTTCTGCAAATAGGATTACAGGAGCAAAGGTTATTAATTTCTTTTATGACTCATGACATGTACAATTAATATGCATTAAAAAAGATAATGCATCATTGTAACAAAGTTTGCCATATTTAGCAGCATGGAGCTTTATATTAAATTATTTTCTAAATACATATAAAGTGGTATACTGTTTTTTTTTTAAAGATTTTTATTTATTTTTTATTTATCTCTCTCCCCTTCCCCCGAGTTGTCTGCTGTCTGTGTCCATTCACCGTGTGTTCTTCTGTGACTGCTTCTATCCTTATCAGCAGCACCGGGAATCTGTGTTTCTTTTTTTTTGTTGTGTCATCTTGTTGTGTCAGCTCTCCGTGCATGTGGTGCCATTCCTGGGCAGGCTGCACTTTCTTTCCCGCTGGGCAGCTCTCCTTACAGGGCACACTCCTTGCGTGTGGGGTTCCCCTATGTGGGGGACACCCCTGCATGGCAGGCACTCCTTGCGTGCATCAGCACAGCACATAGGCCAGCTCCACATGGGTCAAGGAGGCCCAGGGTTTGAACCATGAACCTCCCATGTGGTAGGCGGAGGTCCTCTCCATTGGGCCAAGTCCGCTTCCCAGATTATTGTTTTAATTCAAGTTTATTTGATAGGTAGAGAAGCTGACATTTTTTCTTTTTCTTTTTTTAAAGATTTTATTTTATTTATTTCTCTCCCCTTCCCCCCTGTTGTCTGCTCTCTGTGTCCATTTGCTGTGTGTTCTTCTGTGTGTGCTTGCATTATCTGGCACCACTGGGAAACTGCATCTCTTTTTTGTTGCATCATCTTGCTGCGTCAGCTCTCCATGTGTGTGGCACCACTCCTGGGTGGGCTGCACTTTTTTCACGTGGGGCAGCTCTCCTTGCGGGGCGCACTCCTTGTGCATGGGGTACCCCTATGTGGGGCGCCCCTGCGTGGCACGGCACTCCTTGCGCATGGCAGCACTGTGCGTGGGCCAGCTTACCACACGGGTCAGGAGGCCCTGGGGATTGAACCCTGGACCCTCCATATGGTAGGCAGATGCTCTATCAATTGAGCCATGTCTGCTTCCCTGACACTTTTTTCTATGCTTGCTTTCTTTTCTGGAATTTCTGTGTTTTTTGCTCTTTTTATGAATTGTGGTCTTGTTTGTGCCTTATTAGTTACTGTGAGATTTCTAAAAATAATGGACAAACGGATGGTGCCAACTGGGGCAGGGAAGTAGAGAGACAGTGAGGTTTAAGTTTGTAGTTAGGAAGGTAAGGACAGGGCTGTGGTTAGGGTGATGGTTAGAAATAGTTTTCCTCAAATTCTCTTCTGGACTAACCTGGTCACATATGAACCTGTGTCTTAAAATAGTTCCTGTGACACTGGTACAGGTCTGTGGAATTTGGGCAAGGTCTTACGACTTATATCACTTCACCTGGAAATCCACAGATGAGCTGCCAGGAATTTTCAGTCATTTCTAATGCCATTTCCTTCCAGGCAGGTGGAATTTCCTGTGAGAGGATAATCCAAAAACATTTTCAGTGCCATTTTGTTATCTGAGGGCATATGATTGTATGTAGCATTTTCTGATATTCACATTGGGTGATGGAAACTGCTGGACTCCGACTTACTGGCTGAGAGATGGCACCGCAGGTCTGGCCTGGACATTTGTTGATGCTCCTTGGTTGTATGACCATTCTGAAAACTTTTCAAGTCCTCTTATGGTGTCATGTTCATGCCAGCACTCATGGAATCCCCAGGAGTGATCCAGTTTTGCTTGAGGGTAATCTGTGGCACAACTGGGTGGATTAGCATCCTGAAAGTCCCAGTCTAGTCACCTAGACAAAGCACAGGTGAGAGAAGAGGCTGGTGGAGGTCTTTTCTGCAGCCATCCTCTCTAAGATTGTCAAAGACCCCTTAGGGTCATTTAATGTCTTTTACTAATAGTTGTAATGTATGAGCTTCCTCAGGGATGTTTTCTTGCAATCTTTTTTTCTGTGAATGGGTTATATTTTCCTTCAGTTTGCGTTTTGTAAGTTTTTGTTGATTCCTGGACATTCTGATTATTATGTTGTTAGAATTCTGGAAATCTAGGGTCTCAGTCTTCTGGAATATTTGTTTGTTTTGTTTGTTTGTTTTTGCATGTGTGATTGTTGTGAACTGCTTGGTCTATCATTTTGTGACTTTTCCAAACTATGTTTTGCTCCCCAATGTGAAATGGAAAGAGAAAAGGAATAAAGACCCTACTTCAAGACAACTTTGCCACTTTTGCCTGAGGTGTTTGGAACAGTGGCTGCCCTTAGTTCTGGTGACTCAGTGATCTGATGTAACTGCTCAAAAGCAGTGATTAGCAATCAGGCCACGTGCTAGTTTATTCTTAATGAATTGTTTTTAAATGTCCATTCTGACACCAGCGAGTTCCACCTCAAACTTGGGTGGTAGTCTCATCTCTGTAAGAAATCTTGTTAGGATTGTTACCTTCATGGTGATTATGCATTGTTATTATTGTTCTTCAATAGGGAACTGGCAACAGCCCTTGTTGGGCAGGGAGGCCTTTGCTGGGAGCATCTCCTGATCATTAGCTGTTCCTGACAGAGACAGGGGATTTAGTGCCCTTTTGAAAAGACGTTCAAAGCCTCCCTTCAGCTCCTGGGGTCTTGATGAATCTGTTCCAAAGAAGAATGCACCTAAACTCTGGGTAAAGGGTTGTCAGGGTGGAGATAGTGTCCCAGGGTGCCTTCCTCAGGCCATTGGGCTGCAGTGGTCTCTTCTGCACCAGGTGTGGAGGCCATGCACCCCTGGCTGTTAGGCTTGGAACTGTCCCCTCCACACCGGCACACACCTGGATGGGTAAATTCAGAGAGGGTGGTCCTGCACCACCTTGGCAGACCCTCCTGGGATATCCACTGCCTCTGAGGCAGTGTCTCCTGTTTGTCCTCTTGTCACTCCTGCTCTCCCATCCTCCAGGGCTGTGCACCAGTCTTCCAGGCTCCCAGGGCAAGGTCTAGAGCATGTGGGTGGGGAACTTGCTCCGATCAAGGCAGCCCATTGAAGGGTCTGGGGGCCCTGTGCTGATCAATGAGGAGCACAAGTCATCCAGCCGCTGACCTGGGAGCTCGTAACCACGGTGTCTATTGGGGGCTGAGGGTCGGGGGCGCTGATGAACCAATATGAGGGGGAGGTGGAGCCAGCGTTAGCGTCCAGCTGCTGCAGGGGCTGCCGGGCCTGCAGGGAATGATGGGAAGCTGCCGCCTGCTGCCCTTCTGCCATGATTGGGAAAGGGCTGAGGAGGGACAGAGTTGCCCCACTTCTCCTGCAGTAGCTGCCCCGAGGCGCACGTCAGCCCAAGGTGTGTCCCCAGGCCTCCTGCTTCACAGAGGGGATTCCCCCCCCCTCTTCTTGTCCTCGTTGTCCTCCTTAGCCCCAGGCTGCTTCCTGGCCTCCCCCTCCTCAGGGCTGGCTTGGGCATCAGGCCCCCCAGGCAAGGCCTGTGTGAGGGAGAGAGGAGGAGGTTCATGTGTTGGGGGCAGTTTCCAGGAACAGGGGAATTCTAGGCGGGCGAGCAGTGGCACCCAGTGGCGATGGTGGCTGGTGGGAAGGTGGGGCTGCAGCGCCTGCCGGGAAGCCCCCCCTCCATGTTGCTCTTCCACCATGGCTGAGGGAACGGGCTGAGGAGGACAGGAAGTGCTACTCTTGTTTTGCTGGCAATTCCTACCTCCCCATGCATGATTCAGACAAGGTGGGCCCCCCCAGCCACCATGCTTCATCAATCGCAGCTCCATCCCTGACACCCCAGAGTCAGCACCTCCGTGCTTTTTCTCCAACAACTACTTTCCTACCTTAGAATGTAATCAGAATCCAGACGTGTCTAACTGGGTTCAAGCCTTAGCTTTTTTAGGTTTTCAGATCACTTGTATAGATGGTACATAGTGCTGAGTATTCAATTTTCTGCATTTAAAAAAAATATTGTTTTGCTACCATGTACTACATAAAATTAAAACAAAGAAACACAAATTTTTATTGACAAAACCCAAAATATAATAATAATAACTGAGTATAATGTTTTGTAATACAGATCTTATAATGAGAAGAATGGATACCACTATTTCATCTAAGCAAGCTTCTGAGTAAGTGTTCTTTATCTTCAAATTGATTGCAAAAGTGTGTCTCCTAATGCTGGTTGTGTGCATGAGAGCACATGAAGGTTCCTGGGACCCCAGCCTTCTTTAATACACAAGAGGTTTAAATATTTCCCACTGTAAAAGAAATCTTTTGGAAGAAAATAAGGCTCATTCGACTATGGAGAAGAAAATAATTTATTCTCAATCTTGCAAGAAGTGGTGCACAACCAGAAAATGTGGCTGGCCCCTGAACTAAGGAAAATGACACAATTTATACTCCTAAGCCTAGCATGCAAGCCCTTCCTCTGTTTCTCCATATATTGGCTACTTCAGAGGTCACAACCTAGCTGAGAGGTCTAACTTTCCCACACAAGTCCCCCAGTTTTTGATTAACAATTTCCCCATCACATTCCAACCATTTTGGCTTTTACCTGCTCTTTTTGCCAAACTAGGAATGGAATTTAGTGCTGAAATGGAATTGATTTAGCTCTTTCTTGTGGCTCCTTTTTACTGGCTATAGGACCTACTTAAGTTGGTTTCCTTTGTTTGTGCTTAACCCGGGAGTGGTAGACTGAGGCAATAGGCTGCCAGGTTAAATTAATTAATATTTTTCCTTCCTGCTTTATATTACCTTTATGTGAAAACTAAACTGATCTCCATCTCTTACAATTGCCCTGATATAGCCTGTATGTGTATATGCATGTGTTCAAACTTACCTAATTCTATATCCAAGTTTGCCTAGTTTCTAGAAAGTCAATTAAATGATATAAACTCTATAGGCTTTGAGTATTCAGGATGGATGTAGACTGAGTGTGTATTTGAGCTTACATTCAGATGGAATGTGGGTGGTATGTTAATTCAAGCTTACCTGGTTACCAAACCAACCCCTAAACCCTAAGAAACTAACAAAGAAAGTTCTTTCCACACCAAAAGCACCACTTAACCCCTGCTCCTAAATCCTCTGTATAAAAGGGACCTGGACAGAGAGACAGATAAAGCAGATACAACCCCCAGATATTGGTTCCTTTGAGGGCTAAAGAAACCCATGGGAGTTATGGTCATGGCCGATGGGGTTAACTACCAGGGCAGATGGCCCCTCTTTGGAAATGGTGTTTATGTGGGATGAATCTGGACTCAGATGGGATCTCCCTTCATAAGACTTTCATGCTAATGTGCTGGAGGTGCAGTTAATGTTGGGGTTTAAGATATATTTAGGGGATTTGAATCTCTGGACTGACAATGTGATAGCCAGATCCTGAGCCTCAACAGACTCCAGCACCTACAATCTGATTTATTGGACTTACCACACTCAGCTAAGATGGAGGTGAAGAAGGACAACCACCACACCATGGAGCCTAGAGTGATTACAACTGAAAATGGGAGGATTGCATCCAGCATCCAGGTGGAATCTGAGCCTCCTCTTGACATAAAGGTGCAATGGACACAACCAATCCAGTGTCCACATAGAAGAGGTGGCATTGGATTGGGAAAAGTGGACATAATGGACAAAGGGTATGGGGAAAGGCAGGAAGAGATGAGAGGTGGAGGCATCTTCGGGACATGGAGCTGCCCTGGATGGTGCTTCAGAGGTAATCACCGGACATTGTAAATCCTCACAGGGCCTACATGATGGAATAGAGGAGAGTATGGGACATGATGTGAACCAATGTATATGAGGTGCAGAGGTGCCCAAAGATGTACTTACCAAATCCAATGGATGTGTCATGATGATGGGAACGAGTGTTGTTGGGGGGGGGGAGAGGGGGGGTGGGGGGGTGGGGTTGAATGGGACCTCACATATATATTTTTAATGTAATATTATTACAAAGTCAATAAAAAATAAAAAAATTAAAAAAAAAAAAACAATTCCTATTTCAAAAAAAAAAAAAAACACACAATTCCTATTTCAAAAAAAAAAAAAAATAAAAAATAAAAGGGACCTGGAAATCTTGCTCTGGGCTCAGTTTTTTGGACAGAAGTCTGCTAGCCCCGGCCAGTCATAATGAGCCTTCTTTCTCAGAGAATTCTCACATCCTGGCCTTCAAGACTGTGAACACCAACTTCTCTCTGCTGCAACTACATTTCTGGGGGCTCGTTCAGAATTGCTGCAAAGGTCAGAGATGGCAACAGTTGGTTGCCCCTCTTGTACACCTCCAAGGATTCTGGGAGGGCCCAGGTGCACCCCAGCCTAGGTGCCCCTGAACCTCTTTAGTCTAGAAAGAGGTTGTGGACTCTGCCAGAGCCCTACTGGAAGTTACTGGAGGCACTGAAATGTTTAAAAGGAGACCCTGAGAATGAAACAGAAAAACTCTGCATGCCATATGGATGAGTCCCATGGGGACATAGTATAGGAAGCACCTAACTGTAAATGTTTGAATGGGAGCCTGATCAACTCCCGAGAGGACCCTAGTACTCCTCAGAAGTTCTGGGGGAAGCTGTGTTCTTTAGGTCTGAAAAGGAAAAGAAAAGCTGGTGGCTGTGTGCATGTAACTGTAAAAATGGAGTAAAATGCAGAAACACACTTCTGTGGGGCAAGAGCTGGGTCTGAATCTGTGGTTCTGTGGTGACCTCATTTGGGCAAGGGCAGTGAAGGCACCCTCTGGGGCTCTCATCTGAGTTGGGGGTTTATACTGACTTGCTGTTTGGTTCTGGCTAACTGCAAGTTAAAAGTTTGGTGGTAGTTAGAGAGGTTTCTTTGGTTAAAGTCCCACTCTCTCATCAGTATCCCAGTACTTCCCACTGGGATACATCCTGGAAAATTGGCTAAATTTGGAAGATCTTAGTTACAGAAAAATGGATTGGTTTTTGTGATAAAACTTGGTCTGAATATAAATTAAGTGACAGAGAAATTTCACCAGAAATAGGTCTTTAAATTTTAATGCTGGAATGCAATTGAGCTTGTTTTGTAGACAGCAAGGGTAGGCAGAGAGTCCTGTTAGATGTTCATCTTCACTAAATTTGCCATAATTAACAAGCTATAACTCAGTTCCCCCGATACACTTTAAAGAAAGATAAGCCCCCTCTCATAGCTTACATGTCTGAAAACACGACACTTTCCCAAAAGTTGTGAATTAATGCTGTGTGAGCCCCTTAGCTCCAGTCAAAAATCTTAAAAGCAATAAAAATTAAAAAATGTGAAATGATGGAAAGCTTGGAAACAACCATACCAAAGGAGTAAGAACTATGAGTCAAATTAATGAACTTTCAGTTTCTGTGTGTCCTAACTCTTTTTGTATTTGTACATTTGTTCAGTGCCAGTATATATTTTCATACTTCTGGATGGTAATATTAAATTATGTAAAATGATGAACTTTGGTCAGGCTGGGACTCTGGGACACCGGTTAGTCCCAGAAACCTCATATCATGTCTTCTTAAAGAAATACAAAAATAAACCTGAAACTTCCATTAGTGTAAACTTGGTTGTGTCTATAAAAGGTATAAATAGTGATCAAGATAAAAAGAACCTGTATGACATCAATTAAGATCAAAGAGTTTTTTCTTTTCTGTTTAAATCTGTGCTTAGCTCTGTGTTCGACTTTAAAATCTGAATTAACTTTGTCTGTTTGCTTATGCCTAGAAAATCAGAATTGACGTTCACCTTTTAAAAATCGAATAACAGTGAAAAATAACCTAAAAATAAATCTTTAAATGTCAATACTGCCTTGCTAATGAATTTAATGCATGAATACAATTTAATAAATAAAGGTGCCCAAGTTGATTTTAAGTGAAACTTTCTAGAAACTAAGAGTTAAAATCATTGTATAAATGCCTTTATATATAAAACAGCAGAAAAATAATAACTGAAATTATTACAATGAAGTAAATGTAGCTTAGATTTCAACCATTGTAGTGGTAATCTTAAAGTAATTTACCTTTGGCTACTTCAAGTCTATCTTGCCCTTGCTATAGTAATGGTAATTATAACTTAAACTTACCTTTAATTATGGTTTTTATAACCAGCCTCACCTTGCCCTTAAACTTCAGCTATGGTGATGGCAATTATAAACTGAGTTTGCCTTTATTTATGGTTACTGCAAGTCTGGCCCCACCCCATGCCTCTGCTTATAGTTATTTCTTGACAACGTCTGCCCTTATAGCTCAGGGAGAAGCAAACTTGAGGCATCCCTGTCTCCTGTTCTACTGGTATTAGTAACTTTGCTTTCTCTTGTGGCTCCAAGTGTGGACTGGATTGCTCCCTGGTGGAATTCTTGACCCTCAAGGTTGAATGTGCACGTACCCAGTCCAGCAGCCACTGGAGTCTTGTTATCTCTGAGGAATGGGAAGTTAAAAAAAAAACAAAACCTCCTTCCTTGACTGTCAGATTTCCTAAAAGTAGCATTTCATGAAAGAAACCAGTCCCCCTGAGGCTTTAATGGCCTCAGTGAATATACATATAATAAGTCTTGCTCATCCAGAGTATGTTTAAAGTCAAAGTAAAATATAAAGTTCTTAAGCAAAAAAAAAAAAAAAAACTGAATTAGAGCATTGGGGACACTTTGGTTATAAGCCATTAATTAAGAAACAAAATTCTTGTGTAAAATTGCATGGTCATAGTGCAAACTAGTAAAAGCCTTCTGGGAAATCTTTCAAATGTTGTTTTACTTGTTTTGTAAAAGGATGTTAAACTTGTTTTGTAAAGGAATGAAATTTTAAGTAACTAAGTTGTGTTTCTGTGTCAAACTATTCCTGTCTGCCTATTTGCTCAGTGCATATCTTCATACATCGGGATGATAATATCAAATTAACAAATAATTCTTAAAAATGCTCTATTCAAATTGTTAAAAATTAAATATGCTGTTATATATGTGATGAATATTCCTTGAGCCCAAATTAGGCTAAAAAAAAAAAAGACAAAAAAGTCATATAGAAATCTAAATATAGCAGCTATTGAAAAGAGGAAAAGAATTTTCTGAACTCTTTAACCTACCCAACACCCAGGACCTTATCTTTGCAAGAGCTCTGAGGGAGAGGCTAGGTGTAACTAATTAAAACTCTTCTAAGCAGAAGGAATTAAAAATCAGTTTGTGTTATAAAGGGGTTTAGCCACCTGTAAAAAAAAAAAAAGCAAAAAACAGCATTCTTTGTATAAACTATAACAGTTTCCATTTATTTAGCTTGGGTGTTATCTCTTTGGTTTATAAAATGCCAAGTTAATGAATTAACAGTATATGTATTAAATCTTTAAAATGATAAAAATTCTAAGTTCATATCTTATGAAAACAAGTTAAAGAAATGTAAATTTGCCCTCTCTTAAATGCATAAAGTAAAATCCATCAATTGCTAATTGTAATCTAAGGTAAATTAACCAGTCTATGTAGTTGTAGTTGATCATAAAGAGTTTATAAAAGCATCTTCTAAACTGAAACATTTAAATGGCTAGTTCTAAGAAGCCATTATTGACTAAAAACCCAAATTGATGTTAATGGCAAAAAGTAACTTCATAGGAATAAAACCTGTCTTGAAGTCACCTCAATGTGCATATTCAAGTGGTAGTAATGAAGTTACCTTGATTCCATTGGGAATCTTCAGTTTTCATTTTAAAAATGGAAAAAAAGTGTTTTTCCTCTACTGCTAAAGTAAAATACCTGCTAACTAATGTTTTCATTGTAAAAGTGTACAAGTAGAAAGCAAATCACTAAAAAGTTCATTTGATATGTAACACATTGCATTGGAAATGTTTAAAAAAATGTATAAAAATCAAGAAATAAACTTCACCATTGTTAAACTCTCGTGTGTATTCAAAACAGGTCCTCAATACACTGCAGGTTGCCTCTCCATATGAGTTATTGACTAGGTTGTTCACTGACCCCTAAAACAATAAAGGTATTGACTACATCGCTGGTTGTGCTCCTGAAGTTGATAGAAACTATGTTGCAGTTTCAAACCCCTGCAGCAGCCAATGATGGCTCAGTACAGCCAAATGTACAATGGATATCGTCTCCAGACTAACACTGTTTCATAGTGCCAAAGAGTGCTATGCACCAGGCTGGTGGACTACTGGAAACTATTTTTCCAGCTTCTTTCTAGGGTCAATGGTGCTGCAATTTCTATAAAGAACACATCAAGTGGAGCAATGAATACCAGAGTACTGTGAGTAAAACTTAAACACAATTGGCCACTATAGCTTGCTCCCAAGGAGAGATAACATGTATGGTATTACAAACCTGAAACTTGAAGCTATTAATTGCAGTTCTAGGAGAAACTTATGCATTGAGTAGTACATTAACTTGTATTAAGTGCTGTACCTATATCCTATTCTAGATATATGTCTGATGATTATGGTGATATTTCTATTAAATCATATGCAGAAGGACTTTGAACACATTAAAAGTCCTGGTAAACTTCATTTCTGAGTAGTTAGTGAACATGTCTATGAGATAAAAGAATGGCCACCTTGCCTGAGAACAGTGTGGCCAAAAACCCTTTTAATTAAAAAAGCCACCAAATGAACTTGGGGGCAACCTCTCACAGTCTTCACCCCACACCAGGTGAAGGACATGCTTGAAGCCAGGGGCCACCAGTGGCTTATAGGTAGCTGGTTAATTTAATACAGGCTCAAATGCTAGAGGCCTCTGAAGTGCAGATAAAGCTGTGCCAAACTCTCAACCCAGCCACCCTACTACTGGTAGAGGGCCCAAAGTCAGATCTTAAGGGGCCCCTTCTCCACTCCTGCCTTAACCAGCTTAGCCAAATGGGTTTTCAGAAACAGAGCCTAGTAAGAAAAGAAAAAAAAAATTACCAGGAATTACTCAATTAAAGTAAAAAATGTAAAAACCTTTACTCTGTACTTCTGATCACTCCCACTGCTATTGAAGTTAAAGGAACATCTAGTTTGGTGCACTAATCCTGAGTGAAGCCAGCAGCTGCCCAAGAAAGTGCAAGTTCACCAGAAGCAACTGATGAAATGTACGGATGACAGTCACTGGATGGCCTGAAATACCTCTTCAAAAAAAAAAAAAAACCTAAGTATTGTCTATGTCAAAGTCAATTGTTCCCTCCAGCTCTAACCCTAATGCCTATTGTTAAAGGGAAAACAAACCAAACGTCCCTTTAAAAAAACCTTATCTGTTTTCATCTGTAGCTTTACTGAAAAGAAAAATGCTTGGCAAATTATACCTAACTTCATTGTCTATTATAATTTCTACAGTTAACCAACAGCATAAAATAACTCAAGTGACAGTATTGTTTCCCATCACCTTTGAAAAATGCAGCCTTTGCAAACACCTAGCCTTTTCTACTTCTGTGGCCCAGTGTCTTCTTAATAAAACCATATGTTCTCAAAATTCTAATTAAGTTTTATTTCTTCCAAAATCAACATCTTAGCCATATAAAAACTGCATCCAGCTTCACCCAGGATGCCAGATCCATCTTCCTCCAACTAAGATAAAATAACAAGAGAAGTTTTACACCTTGTCAGGTAGAGTCTACTGCCCCTAACCAGCAGAAAGTAGCTACAGAAGAGAAAGATCATCTCCCTTCAAAACCCCTTCAAAATTAAAGGTGTAAACTCTCTGAAAAAGGAAATAAAAGCAGGCTAGTAAGATAGAAAATTGGTGGATGGATCTGAAACCTGGCAAAGAGTCCACGTGGACATCAATGGCCCCCAGATAGCTGCTGCAAGACCCTCCCCAAGATTCTGCTGCTCGGAAGAGGACTTCATCCTGAAGCCAGGAGGGGCCCCAAATATTCCCCAAGAACTTTATCATAAACCCTCCTGGAAAATTAATGAGAGAAACAAGCAGTTAAAGCGGTAAGCAGCTGAACTCCTCTCATGCTCTCATCTCACTTCCCTGCTTTCTCCCCTTAATAATAGCTAGGGTACATGCTTTAATAAATAAGGCAGTAAAAACACAGACAGCCACCCACCTCATAACTCTGAAAATAATGGTGCCCAAGCTTAACAAACTTAAGCAACCATGAAAGGGAAGAATAATTTAGCCTTTACGTGTATATGCCTGTATTCAAACTTACCTAATTCTATACCCAAGTTTGCCTAGTTTCTGGAAAGCCAATTAAATGATATAAACTCTATAGGCTTTTAGGATTTAGGAAGAATGTAGACTGAGTGTGTTTTCAAGTTTACATCCAGATGGAATGTGGGTGGTATATTAATTTGAGTTTACCTGGTTTCCAAACAAACCCCTAAACCCTAAGAAACTAACAAAAAAAGTTCTTTCCATGCCAAAAGCACCACTTAACCCCTGATCCTAAATCCTCTGTATAAAAGGGACCTGGAAATATTGCTTTGGGCTCAGTTTTTTGGACAGAAGTCTGCTGGGCCTGGCCGGTCATAATAAATCTTTCTTCTCAGAGAATTCTTGTGTCCTGGCCTTCAATACCGTGGATACCAATTTCTCTCTGGTGCCACTACAGTCCCCCTTTCTTTAAACTCTTTTAAACTCTTTAGTTTTTACATTTCCATTCTTCAAATTTTTAAAGAGCTATCTCACACTCTTCATCATAGGGATCTCCTTCTTTAAGGGGGTACAGATTGTTTTGCCTATACTGCATAGGCATTTGTTTGATTAAGGTGGTTTCAATGGGTCTTTGAACTAGCTCTTGGGAATGATGCAACATCTGACTACGGTAAACACCCAAGCTGAGATAATGAGGGAAGCTAAGATGGACAGTGCAACCCCTTTCCATTTTCTAAACTAACTTTTTAGCTACCTTGTGAGTGAATTGCTAATGCAAGAATTCTCTGCTAATTCTTCAGGGCTGTTAGGCCTTGTAAAGCTTTAGTGATAGTTCTGTTAGGGGCAGTGTTATTGGGGATGAATGTACAGCAACTAATTCCAATCATAACACAGACTCCCCCTTTCTCAGCTAGCATCATATCTAAGGCCATTCTATTTTCCCATGCCATTCTGCTAGTAGCATCTTATTGTCCTGCAATTCCCTTAACTGCATTCCTGGTGTAATTAATAAATTTCTGTTGATTATAATAAGTGTAATTAATCCAATGTATATTTTTATTAATGGTGACTCACCAGAATAAGAATGAGGCAAACTGAGCTGCTACCTGATTTCTAGCCTTAAATTTATTTGGGACTCTTCGGGGAACTCCTATATTGTCTAGATAGATCTGCTCATCAAAAGAACCAAGTATACTTCTCTTCTCTCTCCCTCCCTGGGATGTTATTTTCACTTCTTTTTCAAATGCCAAGGTGCATGGGATAGCCAGTAACACAGGTTCTCCCCCACCTCTCTGGCAGTATTGGTTAGAGAACATCCTTCCCACAGTACCTCCACAGGTCTGCTCGAGGTATGACCAAACTGGAGAACTTGTCAATACTATCCTCACTCAGGAGTGTACCCATACTCGGGTACACAGGACAATGGTTTCAAGGACCTGGAGACCTTTTCTCCATCTAGGGAGACAGGCAGAGGGACTGGACCAAGGCAGAAGCTGGTATGGCCTCAATGTTTCCCTTTTTTGATAGGAGGGAAGAGAGAGGACAATTTCCACCAGGAGTAGCATTTTGTAAAGGAGTATCATGCATTTAAACTCCTTTTCATGCTTTTCCATACCTAGTGGAAAGGATACAATATGAGCAGTGGGCTGGCCTGTTGCACAAGCGTAACAGCTGATTTTGTTTAGACCCATTCTACCCAGACGTTTGTGTCTCCATATCCTGTCTTTATTTCTATGGTCTGCTTTAAATCCTCTGCCTTAAGTATCCTGACTGCTTTGGGATCATTCTGCATCAGGGAGCTGGCCTTTGATGGATTTTCCTTTGGTGTCTCTGAAGGGTTAGCTGGAGGGGATGTTGTTGATATGAGATCCACAGGGGGAGGAAGGACTTGAATATGGAACCTCCCCAGAGGATGTTTACCTGTAATGTCCACCCTCATCGCATAGACTCTGTCAGGGGTTGTTGTTGCTGAATTTGTCTGCCTTTCTAATGGTTATTACCACTGGATTACACTGGAGGATTTTGCGGTCTGATGGGGTATTACCTTTAGAAAAGGCTATCTTGTCCTCTAATGATTTCCAGTGAGTATGGCCTCCTCTTTTCCTGGTTGCCCACCCCTTGTACTTGGTAGTCCACCACACAAAGCTCCAATCAAGACCGGGGGGGGGGGGGGGGGAGGTTGGGATAACCTCTTGGTGACTCTGGGCAGAGATATTTATTTTGCCCATGCAGCCACCACTGCTGTCCTAAATCTCCACACTTTATCACTTGGCAGGTGTCAAACTGCACAGTCTGAGACTCTAGACCTTCGGTTATATTTATTATCAATTTAATGGAGCTTGTTATGACCTGAATCTGAAACATCATAGTATAATTATTCTTATTTTCAGAAACTTTAAATCTTTCATCTTCTAGTCTCTTGAGGCACTAGACAAGGGGGATATATATAATAGCCTTCCCTCTAAGTGGAGGGATATTTTCCCACAAAGTTCACTGATATAGAGTCTGACCAGTCCTTCCCCCTTTCTGATAAGCCCTCCCAACTATTGTCTTCTCAGAGTGATCCTCAAGGGATCCAAAGTTGGAGCTATTTTCCAGGACTTGGACAGTGCTGTTGGGGACTTATAGTCTGGCTCAGGTGCTAGTCCCTTTACTCGAGTGTAGCGAGTCCAGCCTTTTTCTTCCATTTGGACTGCCGTGTCAATTGTTGGCAAGACTTGAAAAGGTCCTTCCCAGGTCGGTTTGAGTTTGGACTCTTTCCACGACTTGATTAGGACCCAGCTCCCAAGTCCATGTTGGTGGATTGCAAATCAAGAGGTGGGGTCTGAGCCAGCAAACCCTGATGTTTAAGGGATGACAAAGTAAAGGGCAAGGCCAGTATATAATTTTGAAGAAAGACATCCTTTGACTCAAAGGAGGGGAGTTCTCTGGACTTCCCAGGGAAGGGCAGACCAAAAAGCATGTCATAAGGAGAAATTCCTATTTCTCTCCTAGGGGCAGTTCAGATTCTTAAGAGCTATGGGTAAACATTTAACCCACGGTGATTTGGTTTCTAAGACCAACTTAGAGAAATGATTTTTTAAGGTTTGGTTTATTGTTTCCACTTTCCCTGCAGATGTCACCTGCTAGGGTGTATGGAAGTTCCATGCAGCACCTAGACCCTGCATAATATTTTGCAACACTCTGGATGTAAAGTGACTACCATTGTTTGAATCAATATTTTCTACTAATCCATATCAGGGAATGATTTGTTCAAAGGATAATGTTTGAAGTCCCCAATGCTGCAGTCCAGGCTAGAGGATATGCTTCTAACTATCCTATCAGGTGATAACCAGAATATACTTTAGTCGACCTACAGGGGACATTTCAGTGTAATCAACCTGAATGCTCTAGAATGGTCTGAGGCTGGGCTCCCTCCCCCCTGGCACTTGCTTTCTTAAAACTCTTATTAACTCTCTCACAGATTATGTACCATTCACTTGTTTGTTTGGCTATAGTATAAAGGCCCACACACCTGAAATGCTTGAGGACCAGGTCACACATGGCCTATACTTCCCAGTGACTCCCTTGGTGCAAAACCACTAGCGCTCCTCTCATTATTTGCTTATTCAACATCTGCTGGCCATCTAGGAGGAGCCACTTCCCTTGGCTACCTAAGGTTGCCCCCAGTTCTAGTTCTTTTACTTCCTTTTCAGAGAATATAGGGATTCTAATTTCTTTGGGAATAGAGGGTATCAGGACCATCAGTTCCAGAGGGGAACAGAGGGAAGTCTCTTTGGCCTTCTCATCAGCTAATCTGTTGCCTTTTGCTTCAGAAGTGTGACATTTCCGATGGTCATTTATATATACTTCCTGAAAGGTTTTTTTCTTAATTTGCACTATGACCATGCAGTTTTGCACGAGAATTTTGTTTCTTGCCTGATGGTTTGTAATCAAAATGTTCCCAATGCTTTAATACAATTTTCCTTTGTTTCAAAACCTTATATTTTACTTTGACTTTAGCAGATTTTTGATGAGCAAGACTAATTCTATGTATAATTACTGAGATTTTTGAAGCCTCAGGGAGACTGGTTTCTCACATGAATTGCCACTCTTAGGAATCCTGGCAGTGAAAGCAAGAGACCTCCTTCATTTCCCAGTCCTTGGAGATAAAAAGACCCCAGTGGATGTTCAACCCCAAGGGTCAAGAATTCCACCAGGCAGCAATTTAGTCCACCCTTGGAGTCATGAGAGAAAGCAGAGTTACTAATACCAGTAGGATGGGAGACAGGGATGCCTCACATCTGCTTTTCCCTGGGCTATCGGAGCAGAAGCTATTATGAAATAACCATAAGCAAAGGTGAGGGGCGAGGCTAGGCTTGGAGTGGCCATAAATGAAGGTAAGGTTAGTTGAGAATTTACAGTTACAATAATTGGTTCAGGCTAAATTCACCCAGTTATCATTTCAGTTATTATCTTTCTGCTATTTTATAATGTAAATGCTTCTATAAATGATCTTAACCCTTAGTTACAGTTTTCATTAAGTTTTTACCTTAAGGTGAATTGGATACCTTTATTAATTAAGTTACAAGAATTTCATTAGTAACAATCCTGTGAAGTTCTGCCTTTTCCTAGTAATGGAACAAATTCTCATCTGTGAGTTATGCATTTAATTCACCAGCAAGACAGTATTGGCATTTAAAGATTCATTTTAAACTACCTTTTATAATGAATTCTTAGGTGCAAGTAAACTGACAAAAGCCAAACATAGATTTTAAAGTTGAGGTTTATCCTTTTTTTTTTCCCTGCAGTTTTACCCCAGCCAGACCATTAAAAGGGCTATCAAGTGATTAGAAGTCTATTGTTTTCGAGCAATAGCCTCCTTCCTTTAAGCAAACTTTCAGCTTTAAAACATTTCAAAGCATTTCTACATAGACTCAGAGGGAGAGGATTCAGAAAAACAGAACCTGGGGAGAATGCAAATTTATTTTGGCCTTTGACACCTTAGGGAGGGAACTTTATTGTATTTATTTTGATCTTGCTCTGCATCCCCTTCACCTCCCCCCTTCCAGGCAGTCAGGTGCATAGTGATTAAATAGGAATGTGGCTTATGAATCGAAGGCATGGACTCAGTGGAAACGGGCAAGCCACTCCCCCTTTTCCACCTCTCCACTAAAATGGCTTGAAAGAACTTTTCAAATTCAGTGCCTTTCCCAGGGACCCAGCCACCCTGACTGGGGCCACTTTCAATAAAGTTGAGTGCACAGCATGGATACAGATGTCCCCCAAGCCCTGGCAAAGGGGCGGACACAGAGACAAGATAGCAGAGCATGCGCAAACATTTAGATTCTGAGGTTTTGCCTTATAAACTATAATTAATTCACTCCTTTGCCAATGGAAAGGGAGGGTTCCAGCTTAGTTACCATTTTAAACAATTACATAATTCAATACCAGCATTTGAGCAGAGACAAAAGCACAAGACTTATCAATCTGACTCACAATCTCTATATTTTCCAGACACGGCTGCCCCTGCAACCATTACAAACCTTAGAAAGGGAGAATTTTCAATACTAAAATTTAACAGGATTTTCTGTTTACCCTGGCTGTTTACAAGGCAAATTTATCTGCAATTCAGCACCAAGATAAAAGACTCCCAGTTAAACTTTTTTCACTGTTCAAGTTTACACCCAGACCAAGCTTCACTAGAAAGCCAATTCATTTTCCTGTAGCCAAGTTTCTCAAAATCCAGACCAATTTCCAGGACATTAGGACTCGAAACTATAAACATCCTTTCCTATTATAATCAAGCGTTTACTACCTCAGTGGAGACAAGACCAGTACCAAATTCTAACATGCATTTAGACAAACCCCAAACACCAGATTTCCCCCCTCCCTTTTTTTAAGACCTAGAGAGAACAGCTTCCTCCAAATTTCTGGAGGTACTGGGGCTCTCTCAGGAGGTGATCAGGCTCCCCTCCTAGTAATTAAAGCTAGGGTTTCTCCTGACACTATGCTCCCTGGGGAGTCTTACCTTTTTCTGCATTTGGGGACCTTTTTTGTTCCCAGAATTTTTTCAGACCTTCCATTGCCCTATATTTTCATTGGGAAGATTTCGGTGGCATGCCCATCTTTTCTGGACTAAATTTAATCCAGGGGCGCCCAGATTTGTGGTTCACCTGAGTCCTCCCGACTTCCTTGGGGATCTGAAAGGGGTAGCAAAATGATACCTTCTCTGGCCTTCTTTTGCAAATCCTGGATAAGCCCCCCAAAATGTTGTATAAGTTGAGAGAGGTTCAATTATTTGGTGTAGAAAGGCCAGGACTCAGGAATAATTTTGGGAAGGAAAAAAAAGATTTATTTATGACTGACAGGGCTTGGAGCTTCTCATCCCAAAATCCGAGCCCTAAATAGAATTTTGGGTCCTTTTTATACAGGTTGGGGAGTCAAATGGTGCTTTTATGAAAGAAAATGACTTTCCTTTGTTAGTTAAGTGTTTGAGTACCAGATAGGTCTTGAATTAGCATAGCCCTCACTTTCCAGGTAATCTTGAATTAACGTATCACCCACATTCCATCTGGATGCAACCTTGAATACACATTCCATCAAAGCCTATAGGGCCTATATTACCTAATTAGATTTCTAGAAAGTAGGCACACTTGGATACAGAATTAGATAATTTTGAATTTATGCACAGGCTTTATTACCAAAGGTCAGTTTCTTGTTTTTGTTTTTGTTTTTCTACTAGGACAGCAGTTACTGCCCTGGCCTGAACACACCCTGGCCATCTCATGGGATCTGGGATTCTGGAAAATGAAGGCCATGGGCTTCTTTAGGCCTCCCCAGATCTGGGTTAGGACTCCTAAGGTTGTCCCCTTATCTACTGTAACAAACAGATGGAAAGATTTTTTGAGGGAGGGAAGTGCTAGAACAGAGGCCTGTACCAATGCTCCTCTAAGGATTTTAGTTCCCCCTCCTTCTACTCTAATTGTCAGGCTCTTTCTCCAACAGTTTTTGGTATAACTCCTTTGTTTGGGATGCATAAGAATTAATGCATAATCTACAATACTCCACCAATCCCAAACATCTTAGTTCTCTTTTTGTCTGGGGAAGAGGTAATTCTGTAATGGCCTGAATTCTTTCTGGATTTATCTTTCTCCTTTTATCCCTGATACTTAAGGGAACTGCCAAAGAGTTTGGTCCCTTTGGGGAGATGAGCCACAGAAGATCCAGCTGCCCTGGTGTCCACTAAAAATGTAATTTCTTCTTGATATATACCCACCCTTAGATTTTCTAAAGGCTCCTGGTGGGCTTTTGAAGTCTGGGACTCCCCTAATCCTCAAAATTCATGAGGGAGATTACCTGACTCTCTTTCTTTAAGCTCAGACATTCCCTTTTGAAATGACCAGGCCTCCCACAGTGATAGCAACCAGCAGAGCCTTGCATTCTCCTTGCCTCCTTATCTAAATAAGTCCATTTTGCATCTTTGTCTCACCTCTGCCTATTCCCTTCATCCCCAATCTTTTCTTTTTTTGTAAAAAAATTTAATTGTCTTTAAAAAAATGACATAGATCACAAAAAATGTTACATTAAAAATATGAGGTTTGCATATACCCCACACCCGAAATCCCTCACTCCTCCCACATCATCAACCTCTTTCATCATTGTGGCACATTTATTGCATTTGGTGAATACATTTTGGAACACTGCTGCACTGCATGGATTATAGTTTACACTCTCCCCCAGTCCATTCAGCAGGTTATGGCAGGCTATATAATGTCCTGCATCTGTCCCTGCAATATCATTTAGGACAACTCCAAGTTCCAAAAATGCCCCCACATTATACCTCTTCCTTCTCCCTGACCTCAGCAACTACCATGGCCACTGTCTCTTTTCTTAACCATTTGGTCAACTGTGCTTATCATAACCTTTGCTTTCTGTTTCTGCTTTTCCTCCTCTCTCCTTACAAACACTTTCTGGGACTCCCTCCATAACTTTTCCAATGACATCCTTCTATTTTCTGAATATCTTCTGAATATCAGGCCAAGACCCCTTCACATAGCTGACTTTTAATATTCCCCGAGCCACAGAATCATCAGGGTCCATCCTTGAATATTTCCTCACTTGGTTCCTCAATCATTGCAGGTAAGCAGAAGGAGTTTCATCCTTCTCCTGGGCTACTTCCAAGGCCTTATTCAGGCTTTGAGATTTGGGTACAGACAATTTGATCCCCTGTATAATGAGGTCTCTAAGATCTTTCATCTGTGCTCTGTCCCCCAGGTCATTATTATCCCAATTAGGGTCTGTGTTTGGGAACTTCTCTTCTGTTGCCATTACCCCTTGTCTGGGCAGATGCTGCCTTTCCAGTTCCTTCATAGCTGCCCTCTGCTCCATTCTTCTTTTTTTTTTCCTGTAAAGAGGATATTAAGTATGGACATAAGTTCAGGCTAGGTGTATAAACTAGGATCTAAGAATTGATCTACTTGTTCAGCTAGCCATGCTGGGTCTTCCATTACTGATTTCATCTCCTTTTTAAAGTTCCTTGTTTCAGTACTCATCAGTGGGGCATTTACATAGCCAATCTCTCCTGGCCCCATTGGTATTTCTCTCAGTGGATGCAAAGGCTCAGTGGAGTTTTGCTCTTTCATCCTCTTCTCCTCAGGTGCTCTGGGGAATGGAAAATTTTGTATATCTTTCTTACACTGTTCCAATTCTTTCCTCAGCTGTAGGTGGGTTGTAACTGGTGGGGCTGCTGGCCCCACTTGATTCTCTTGTTTCCCAGGGTTTAGAATCAGTTCTATTGGGTCCTCCAAGCCTAATGGCCCTTGTCTCAGGAGGGGAGAGGGAATATAAGCAATAGGGAGATCAACAGGGAAGTCCAGGCTTTAGTTTCTGGGGCTTTTGTTTCTGCAGCCTCAGTTTCTGCAGTCTTAGTTTCTGCAGGCTTAGTTTCTGTAGGCTTAGTCTCAGGTCTAGATTTTCAACTTTCATAGGATAGAGAGTGGCCCCTTTTCCCTTTAACCAACACACAGCATAGTCAGACTCTTCTTTGGAGAAGGGTGTTTTCCCATTAA